>NC_140080.1:50030995-50198457 GCF_964194135.1 Talpa europaea
CCCTCCTCAGTTTGTCCACAAATTAAATTACTTTCCTTCTCCTTAAACTCTGGTTCCTTTTATTGGTTGAGGGAAATTGAGGCCGGTGTTCCGTATCGCCCTCATTGGCAAATGCCCAGCCAGACAGGGTTGGTCCAAAGGACAGCCTCTGAGGCCGGAAAGCCTGCCACAAGTCTAAGGCACCTCCTGGTGAGGGCCCATAGGAAAGGGGCAGAAGGAGCCAGACAAGTCTGGGAGGAAAAGGGCCTGCTTGGGATCCAACCCTCACCAGCCTCTGGAATCCATTTCGTTTTACTGATACTCAAATTTATTTAGTCATACAAGAACTGGGGTATAGGCCAGAGGTGTGGGGGTGAGAGGGTTCACCAGAGACAGAGTGGGGAGCAGAACACACAGATCTACTGAAATACACTGCTGAGGGGTGCAGCAGGCAAGACAGGAGAGGTCTGTTGCGCCATGTGTGTAGCTCCCTGCCTGGGACTTGAACTGAGGCCACAGTGACTGGCGATAGCTCAATAGCACTGAGACTTAACCCCTGAGCCACCAGGGAGTCAAAAAATATATATTTGATGTCTGTAAGGACAGGAATGGACACGGAGTTGGTTTTCTGATCCCATGCAGACTGGGTAAAGGAGGAATCGGAGTTCTCAGTGGTTTTGCAGGTTTTCATTGGGATTACCAGGTATATGGCAGGCAGGGGTGCTGGGGGGCTGGTAGGCTGGCAGGCCTCCCAGCCCCCAGCAGGTCTTCACTCTGGGCTCTCCGGCCTTCTCTCGGCTTCTGCTGCTTCTTTCTTGGCTTCTCTTTCGGCTTCTGCTGGTGTCCCCGTGACGCCGCCCTTAAAAGCCCAGTCTCGGCCCAGGTAAATCCCATCTACCTATGCCCACACCCTACACCAGGTGCCCGCCATCAGGCATGCATTCAGGACCGCAAGGATCCATCATCTATGCCTGATGGCAGGAGGGCAGAAAAGCCTGACATTTTTCCTTACCCTACAATGTCAAAGGAGCAGTCTGGTTAATCTCTCGCTACTGGTGGGGAAGGCAGATATTGGCCCCTAACTTAAGCTTTTTTGCTACCCCCCTGAACGTAACCTGTGGCTCACCACAATCTTCTGAAAGCTGACCCTGCCATTTTTTCCATCTAAAAGTGGTGTCACAAGGGGTTAAGCACAACACTGTGGAGCTGGCTGCTGCATGAGTTCGATCCCTGGCTGGCCAGGGAGCTACCCACATGGCACAACAGACCTCTCCTGACTCACCCGCTGTTTCCCTCAGGATTGTATTTCAGTCAGTCTGCCTGTTCAGCTCCCCCTTCCGTCTTGGTGAATCCTCTCATCCCTCACACCCCTGGCCTGTAATCCAGTGCTTATATGCATGAATAAATAAATCTTTAAAAAAAAATGAAAACACTTAGGAACCAACTGCTATAGATAATAGCAAGTATCAGACTGCTATAGAGGTGCAAATCAGAGGTGGGGATATGAGGGCTATTATAAAGATTCACCAGTTCTTACAAACCAACCTAGTCGCACCCTATCTGTAATTAAATTAAAAAATCCACAAAAGAGTGAAGCCTCCTGTAGGGGCAGAAATGGACACAGTGCAGGTTTTCTGATCCAGCAGACCAGGTAAAGGAGAAGTCAGAGTCCTCAGTGGTTTTGCAGGTTTTTTATTGGGATTCACCAGGCATATGGCAGGCAGGGGTGCTGGGGGGCCGGGAGGCTGGCAGGCCTCCCAGCCCCCAGCAAATCCTCACTCTATCTGGCTCTCTGGCGTTCTCTGCTTCTCTCTCGGCTTCTCTTTCAGCTTCTGCTCCTTCTCTGCTTCTGCTGGTGTCCCTGTGATGCCACCGTTAAAAGCACAGTGATAGCCCAGGTGAATCCCATCTACCTATGCCCACACCCTACTCCAGGTGCACACCATCAGGCATGCATTCAGGACAAGGATCCATCATCTATCCTGATGGCGGGAGGGCAGAAAAGCCTGATATTTTTCCTTACCCTACAGTCTACCCCCTCAGGGTTTTCTGCAATACAATCTACATCTATATAATTTTCTTAGCAAACAAACAATGCAGCCATGGCCCACAAAAGCAAATACATTACAATATAACAACAAAATACAACAGAACACAAATAAGTCCAGGCAGGGCCCCAACCTAGCGCAAAAGACAATTATTGGTACCAGCAGATGAGCCACCAAATCTGCTGCCAAAGGCACTGCTCACACGAGGGAGGGGAACCATTCACAGCATCTACTATAACACACCCAGGAGCCGTCAGGCTTCCTGGCCTTCTCTGGCTGTAGTCTCAGCTACAAGCCACACACAGCATCCACCCCCAGGATGCACTAGCTCTGGGATTGGTGATTCTATTCTGTTGGGGGTAATCGCCAACCCTCAGGGTTTCTGTCTGCAGTCGCTCCAACACTCGGCCTTCATAGCCACCAATGCGACTCGCAGACCCCTGCACTCAGGCCAACCCACTGCACAAGCACATGGGTCAGGGATCCAAACTCTACATTCTGCTTGGGCTCCCACCCCAAGCCACGTTCCCCACCCGTCCCCCAAGGACAGGTTCCTCAGCTCCTCACCCTCACTCGAGAACGAGCAGGGCATCACTGGCCTTCCTCAGCTTACTTAGTGCTTAACAGCCACTCAGGGCTTCCCAAACTTAGCATCAGCACCAGTTTTTGCCTTCTCAGTTGGCTTTTCTCCTCCGCCTGGCTGCTGGGCATGCACAGGCTGCTTTTGGCCATCAAGGCCCACTGGCCACCCCCAGATTCTCAAAAAAATAAATAAATAAATAAATAACCTGCCAAGGTCCTCCGCCTTCTGGAGGGATTGTCAGTCCAAGTTCATCAGTCCGAGTCCATCAGTCCAAGTTCATTAGGCCAAGTTCATTGGCCTCTCCCTGAATCAACAATGGTGAGATCCGAATTGTGGTCCTCTCTTCGCCGATGATTCTTGCTGCCTCAGGGGTCGTTGGCTGGTCCTCTCGGGCAACTCCTCCACACGAGGTCTCATCCTGCAGCTCCTGATCCTCGTCCATCTCCTGTGCTGCCATGACGCCTCCAGCGTTGTAGGGTAAAGAAAATATCAGGCTTTTCTGCCCTTCCGCCATCAGGATAGATGATGGATCCTTGTCCTGAATGCATGCCTGATGGCGGGCACCTGGAGTAGGGTGTGGGCATAGGTAGATGGGATTCAGCTGAGCTGAGACTGTGCTTTTAAGGGCGGCGTCACGGGGACAGCAGCAGCAGCAGCAGCAGCAAGAGAAGCCGAGAAAGCAGCAGCAGAAGCCTAAAGAGAAGCAGAGAAGGCCGGAGAGCTCAGATAGAGTGAAGACTTGCTGGGGGCTGGGAGGCCTGCCTGCCTCCCAGCCCCCCAGCCAGCACCCCTGCCTGCCATATGCCTGGTGAATCCCAAATAAAAAACCTGCAAAACTACTGAGGACTCTGACTCCTCCTTTACCCGGTCTGCATGGGATCAGAAAACCTGCACTGTGTCCAGTCCTGACCTTTACAAGCGTCATCACAGGCAAACACAGTCTGTTACTCTTTAGTCCCTCCAGGTCTTCAGAGGGCTCCATACCCATCTGCATGGATCATCTTGCCAACTTACGCCCATTGTAGGGGCAGAAATGGACACAGTGCAGGTTTTCTGCACTGTAGACCAGGTAAAGGAGAAGTCAGAGTCCTCAGTGGTTTTGCATGTTTTTTATTGGGGTTCACCAGGCATATGGCAGGCAGTGGTGCTGGGGGGCTGGGAGGCTGGCAGTCCTCCCAGCTCCCAGCAAATCCTCACTCTATCTGGCTCTCTGGCGTTCTCTGCTTCCCTCTCGGCTTCTTCTGCTTCTTTCTCGACTTCTCTTTCAGCTTCTGCTGCTTCTCTGCTTCTACTGGCATCCCCGTGATGCCGCCGTTAAAAGCGCAGTCTTAGCCCAGGTGAATCCCATCTACCTATGCCCACACCCTATTCCAGGTGCCGCCATCAGGCATGCATTCAGGACCGCAAGGATCCATCATCTATCCTGATGGCGGGAGGGCAGAAAAGCCTGACATTTTTTCCTTACCCTATACCTCCCTAGAAGAACACTATATCAGTATAATTTCTACCCTGACAAAACGCAGCTCTCCTGATAGCCTGTGACTATTCAGGTGGCTTGTTTTCTTTCTCCTTTTCCTAATAAACCTATCCTTTAAAAATGTAAACTTCACCTGCCTGTATCTGTACAAATGTCTTCATCTCCTGAATAAACTTGCCATGTGCTGCTAAAAGAGGAACTCTGCCCAAACTTTTCTCAGAAATAACCCAAGGACCCTGTTCTCTGAGCCCAACACGTCTCCACAACACTAACAGACCTTACACTAACATTGCAAATGACTCCCACCTGGATCTGTTGGACTGTTGGTTCTTGGGACACTCCTTCTTAGAACAGCTGCCATGATGTATCAGCCCAGCAATGAGGGGAGACCATGTGTAGTCACTCCAGTTGACTAAGCATAAGCCAACAGCCAGCATAACTGTCATCTAAGAAGGAATTCACTATCTCTAATATTCAGAGCCACTTAATCCCACATCAGACTCCAACCTCTGTCTCCTGTAGCTGCAACCCAAGTGAAACTGACTCATTGAATCTAATCAATCCACAAAACCAGAGGGAGAAAAAAAATTGTCTGGATTAAGCTGCTAAATTTGGGGTTGCCTTGTGTTAAAAAAACAAAATTCACCTTGTAACCAAATGCAAGGGGGTTAATGTAGGAGTATCATTTATCAGAGTTGAAACTCAAAGTCTCTGCACTTTGCTCAGCTGAACATTGCCTGGAGATACAAAATAGAAAAGAAATGGAAACTGGGTAAAGTTGCTCTGGGAGCCTAGCCTTGGGTCCACAACAGGGGCCATCGACTATGTATGTGTTTCTTTTCACCAACTCTCACCCTCTGCAGGGCAGCAGCCTTCCTGCCTGCCTATGACCTGCACCATAGCACCATGCCGGGACCTCTCTTCAGTGACCTCCCTCAGCAAAGGCAGCTGTCCTCAAGACCACCCCCTTGCAACCATGCAGGCAGGCCTCTCAGCAAACCTGTCCCTTTCAGGCAGCTCTTTCTGCCCACTTGTGTCTATGCAAGTGTCTTTTACTCTTTTTCCCTTTCTCTAATAAACATGCTCTTTATTTATTTATTTTTTAAGTTGATTTATTTATGCATACAAGAGCTGGGGTTTAGGCCAGAGGTGTGGGGGGTGAGAGGATTCACCAGAGACACAGTGGAGAACAGAACAGGCAGTCTGACTAAAACATACTGCTGAGGGGAGCAGGGGGCACATCAGGAGAGGTCTGCTGCACCATGTGGGTTGCTTCCTGGCAGGCTGGGGGATCGAACTCGTGCTGCAGAGGCTGCAGATTGCTTCATAGTGCGGTGCTTAACCCCTTGCGCCACCAGGAAGGCCCTAAACATGCTCTTTATTTTTTTTTTAAATTTTAATTTTATTTTTATATTCCCCATACAATTGCAACCCTCTTATTTTGACCCCAACCCCTCCTTTCCCCGCCCCCCCACACCCCATAGAGTGTCTTTGGTTCATAGTTGTTTGTTGATTTTGATTTTTGCTTTCTTTTAGTTATTCTTTTTCCTGGTCTCTTATATAAGTTTTCTAGATTCCTGCTATGAGTGAGACCATCAGTATTTTTCTTAAATGAAACTAATGCCTCGTCTCTGCCTCATGGAGAAACTTGCCTGGGAAACTTGCTGTGTGCTGCTGAAAGAGGAGCTCTGGTGAACCCTTTCCCAGAGTGAAACGAAGGACCCCGCATTCCAAACCCACTGACTCCAAAAACGACATCAGTTGTGCAGGCACAGTGTCATGACCAAATCATGCCTCTTCATGGGCTGCATGTTCAAAAATTGATGGCCATGTGCCCCTCAATGTGACTTTTATTCTGTATATGAACCTAAGATAAAGTTATATCACCAAGGGTCTTAGCTGGGCAAGTTGGTTTAACTGGTTTGAGCAGGAATGAATTCTAACCCTTAACTAAATATCTTTAAGGGGCTGTAGGGTTTTTCCCTGTAATGCAAGTTTGCTTTGTAGCGCTTCTATCTTCTAAGTAATAATCTGAATAAATATGGTGATGTTATTGGCTTTATTAAATGATTTATGAATAGGGCAACAGTTTCAACCTGCAAGTAGAAAGACTCTATAAGTGGTTGCACAAAATGGAAGATTTTCATAGTCACAATGGGATGAGATTATTGGCAAAAGAAAAGAAAGTTTATTTCAGATTAAGGCACTTCCCATTAGGGGGTTACTGCAATAGGGCTCTAGGGGGGCTACAGCCATCCAAGGACAGTGCCTAATAGAGGACAGGTCACTGTGTGGGTTTTCACCCTCACACAATTGCAAGACCACTCAGGCTCAGGGAACAACAACAAGAAGCTTATTTAACAAACAGGGGAAACTAAAAGAGTTTCTAAGGTTACAAATGGCCAGCTACCTCACCCCAGATAATGTCCACAGTGTCCAGAACAAATGGCTATTCCTCCAAGGTGACACTGTCCTGCCAACAAGGGCCTGGAGCAACAGCAACAGCCTGAAGGTCAGATGGACAGCACTGGACACTGGACCAGACAGCAACAGTGGCAATAGCACCAGGAGATGTTACTAGACAATTAATCAACAGCTCTTTGAGACTCCAGGCCTGGGGTCTTTGGAGCTCCTTTCAGGCTGTGGCAGCAGCAGGACCAGAGGCAGGTGCAGTAGTTGGTCACAGTGAAGCTCTTGGACTTTTTTTCTTTTCAGAGGTCAGCTGCTGGGTGCTGCTTCTTTCTTCTCCAGAGGTCAGGAATAGAATGGGAGTCTCAGTAGCTGGGCATCCAAGAGTCTGGGAGTCCCAAGCTGGTTCCTGTCCTGCCTTACATCCTCTTTTGGGGACCCTCACCATAGTTGATACATGACTGATGGGACCATCTTCAATTCTAAGTGTCCAATTGGACTATTTTAACCTGGCTGGCACCCTAGGAGGGGCTGCCCATAGGCAAGGAGGGGCTGCCCACAGGCAACAACTTTTGGTGCAGGCAGGGAAAACCCCCCCATTTTTCCAATGACTCTTGCCACTTAGGTGTTGTCCGAAAATGCCAGTCTTGCCCTTCAGTCCACACTGCAGGGCCTCGGTTTCATGTCCTGGGGATTTTAACATGCCGATTACCTCACTAGTGCTGACCAAGAAACTCCACATTGTTTAAATGTCCACTTTGGGGAGAGGCTGAACCTGTGCTTAGGTTGGGTATAAATGTTACTGGACAAAGAGTCTAAAATTAGTTACCAGATCAAAAACTCTAACTGCCTCTGGGTCCAGTCACCAGCTACCACAAATGCAAATAAAATGGTCTTTGTTGCAGCAAAAGGGGAAAAAATTAAATCCAACCAACAGAGTAAAGGGAGAACTAGCAGGTGGAGGGAGAGAGAAGTGTCCAGTACAGAGAGAGGTATGAGCAGGTGAGATGGTGATGTTGCAGCTGCTGGAGCTGGCAGGGTGAGGCTGCTGTTCTGATGGGGTCGGGGGTGGGGGTAGGGCAGGGAGCAATGTGGTGGCAGCCTTCTGTTTCAAAAGGTCTCCCCCAAAATGGCAGCTCTGCTCCACCCCCTTCCCAAGCAGCCCCCTAGCTCAGGACATTAGGGATGGAATTTAGATGATGACACTGCCATCAGCATCCCATCTGGACATCTGGGAGCATGGGAACAAAACACAGTTTGCAACCAGCCTGGGGTGCTGAGCCAGAGTCTGAGGGGCAAGGCCACCCCAATATTAAGATTGGGTGTATCCGGGCCCTAATTACTCCATTTGGGCCTGTTGTCTTTTTTTAACATTTTTTATGCATCAATATATAAATAAATAATATATTCACCCCTAGCTCCATGGCCTCATCAAGGCTGGCTGGTTCAGAGGGAAAACAGGATCCCTCCCTACCCCCAATGTCTCCTTTCCATCAAGCTCCCAGTAGGAGAGTTTTCTCTCCCTCTGATCTGTATTGGGAGTTTCTTCAAGGGCTTTGCACTACCTTGCAGCCAGAAGTCGGGAGTATGTGCTGAACCCTAACAGGAGCAAATTCCCCACCAATCATCTAGCGTGACCGAAGCCAGTTCTACAGAGTTCATACACTTGCTCTCTCATGTAAGCTCTTTTCAGGGTTCCCTGTCTTTGGAAAAAAGCCCACTCTGAAGGAGGGAATGTGACCCATTGCCAGAGTTGCCCACAAGTCAGTCAAGCATCTTCAATCCACTTCAGTCAATCCAATCTAATCTCACTGCTTCCTCTGATCTGATGTTTGCACATGCAGTACTTTGCAGGATTTTTCTCACCACTGTCCAAGGAGGCAAATCCCTGAGATGACTCAGCAAATATCAAAAGTTATATAGTACTGAGTCAGCGGAATAAATCACCCAAGGGTTCAAGGATGCAGCTGGCAGCTGAGAACAGAAACTGGGTATTTCACATCTCAGAGCATATTAGAAACACAGAAGCTTCCACAGAAGCCACGTTCTGGGCCAAGCAATGGGTCTTGAAAGATGATACTGCCTTCCCGCTCAGCTCAAATCACACTTAAAGATGAAAAATAATGAAAAGGATCACATATAGAGTCTATGTTAGTGCATAGAATGAGGGGTACCCTGGGATCCTTATTAATAGGACTAATGTCAAGAAAGAGAAGAGAAGATAGGTTAATGGTACCAAAAAAAAAACACCCAAAGTTACCCAGCTCCTCGTGGGTAAATGCCCAGCTAATCAGGAGGCTGCTGGGGCCTGAAAACTTGCCAAGTCTAAGGCAGCTTCTTTCCAGTCATTCCTATGGCTGGAAAGGGACAAAGGGACCGGCAAGTCTGGGATAAAAACAGCAAATTCAAAGTACAAATTAAGGTAACAGGTGCCACTGTCAGCCTCCCCACGTGTCTCTCAGCCATATCTCTTCCAAGTGTCTCTACATGTTTTGACTTCACTTGTCTCCTTCCATGTCCCCCAAGTCCCTGGTGCAAACCCAAAGCCTAGAAGAAAGCACAACTTCTTCACATGTTTCTGCCCCACATGCCTCCTCCACGTCTCCTCTGCGTGTGCTCCCAGTGTTCTCTAAGTCTCCTTGCTGCTCAGTTTCACCCTTCTTTAGATGGAGTAGGGATCGTAGACTCTCCTCATAGTTGGAGAGCCCTCTCTAGAACAATACTCCTAAATTTTAAGTAGGAAATTAACATCAGTAAAAGCAGAAGACAAAGTGTATCATCAGAGATTCTGCATAAGAAAAAGAAACTAGGCAAATAATTCTCCATGGCCTTAAAGAAATTGTACACACACACACACACACACACACACAGAGTGACGTGAAAGGGAAAAGACATTAAAGTTCAGTGTCTAACGTTCCTCCTAGGTATACAATGTCTTAAATATTAATTAGATATTAGAGTTCTTCTCTAGGAACAAATAGAAGACAAAAGTAAATTTTTACTGAAAACATCATTAGAAATAACATACATATAATTACCTGGTTTAAAACACTGAGAGCAAGAGCTTAGTAAGGCAGTTATCCTACATGGAAAACGTTATGCATGAGTCTGAAAGGAAATCCAGATGGCTCACAATGGGCAGTGCCAAAGCAGAAAGCAAAGCAAATGGAATAGCTGAGACATTTGAAATTACAAAGGTGCAAATGATGAACATGGTGCGTGCAATGCTTGTGTCTAGTACTGAGCGCCCTTGTAGAACTTTACTAACAGGAGAGTGAAAGAATAAAACAGGGCTAACTTCCCAAAGGGAATACTGAAAAGACCATGTTGCATGAGAATTGATAATAAGATTTGCAGTTTGTGAAATAAGTAGAATAGAAGCATAGAGGATTGCTGGAGTAATGGGTGGGGGAGAGAGAAGTACCCCAACCCTCTTGGTTCTTCATGGGTAAGGCAAGTAATCAAAACAGCATTAGACCAAGAAAAAACATAAATAGCATTAACAACATTAAAAGCATTAACAAAGAAAAAAGCAATTTAACAATGTACTGTTATAAAAACAAAATTCACAAGTCTGAAGATCTAATTGGATATATTAAATTACGTTTTAATTCTACAGCATCCCCTCTAGGGGTACCAAGGGCTTACACAAAATGGAAAGTATTTATAGATAGAAAGAGGGTAGGACAGGTTATAAGCAAAAGAAGAGATTGTTTTAGTTAAAACCACTTTTGCTTAGCGAAAGGTAGGGGTTAGTGAGTGTCTTACACAGATGACCTCAAGGGTGCTGATTAAGAAAACTCCAGGTTGATTGGTTTAAGGTTATACTTTTGGAAAAGGCCAAAACTAAAAGTCTGAGAGAGGACCCAGCATAAAGGACTGTATTTTTGGCTTTTTTAAAAACAATACATATGAAGAATTTAGATGTTTATAATATCCAAGGAATGGTGGAGCAGACTAGAGATATTTACTTCTCAAGTAAATGACAGACAAAAGGGCACTGCTTCATCCTTACTGAGTGTAAGGATGAGATTCTCAAATAGGACATGGTCACCAATAAACCCGGAACTGGATGAGACCCCCCCACAAACTACATTCTTCTAGGATATAAAGTGGGGGCCAGTGATTGCTTCAATGATCAGGAAAGGGGTAGAAGTTTAGAGAGTGATCATCTCTTTCCCATTAAGGTAGACTAAGGACTCGGGCAAGGAAAAAGGCTTCTCAGCCTCCAGGGCCTCCCTGCTCTCAACTCAACACAACTTGCTTTAGTCAAGCAATGCCAACAAATATCGCAGCACTCACAGCGCCTCAAGTGACCGTTAGTTTCTACATCAATATGAAAAGAGGCCTCTTCTGGGCACATTAGGAAAGGCTTATCTAATCCTTTAAGGATCAACCCCACAAAGTGATGCAATGAGAAAACCAGGAATGACAAAAAAAATTTCTGAATTATATATCTGAAAAGAGGTTAATATCCAAAATACATAAAGAATTCACACAATTCAGTAACAAAATAAATCTGATTTACCAAGTGAACAGAGGATCTTAACAGACATGTTTCCAAAGAAGACATCCAAAGAGCTGACAGGTACATGAAAAGATGGTCAGTATCACTAATCATCAAGGAAATGCTCATAAAAACCACACTGAGCTATCAATTCACACCTGCTAGAAAGTTTGCCAACAAAAAGAGAAGAAACAGGGCCTTCCTGGTGGTCTAGGGATTAAGTCTCAGCACTATCACTGCAATGGCCTGAGTTCAATGGCCATGGAGCTAACCCATATATGGTGCAGCAGACATCTGCTGTCTTGCCCGCTGCTACCCTCAGCAGTGTATTTCAGTAGATCCGACTGTTTTGTTCCCCACTCTGTCTCTAATGAATCCTCTCACTTCCCCGCACCTCTGGCATACACCGCAGTTCTTTTACAGGAAAAAGTCCAAAACCCAGGACTGCATCCCACCTGCCCTGCATGGACAAGCAAGTTCTGCTGTATCTGAATGGTGCCAGCAAGGTTAAGAAGTTGGGCACAGTGCTGTGGAGCTGTCTGCAGCCTCTGCGGTGCGGGTTCGATTCCCGGCCAGCCAGGGGGATTCCCACATGGCCCGGCGGGCCTCTCCTGTCTCACCGGCTGCTCCCCTCGGCAGTGTCTTCGGTCTTTCTGCCTGTTCCCCTCCCCGCTCTGTATGGTGAGTTCTCTCTCCCTCCTGCACCTCTAGCCTGTGCCCCAGTGCTTGCATAGATAGATAAATCTTTAAAAAGAAAAAAAAATAATAAAAATAACCCATGAGTCTCCAAAAATGCCATGGGTTTTGTCTCTCTTTTTTCCCCCTCAAACCCAAACCCAGCTGTGTTAAGTGTAGTGGCAGGATGACCACTGCGCAGGTTTTATGATTCGAGCAGACCACACAGATAAAGGAGAGTCCTGGAGCCTTCCGTGGTTTTCTCAGGCTTTTATTGAGCTTTTACATGTAGTGCAGCAACCAGGTACGCGGCAGGCAGGGATGCCGGGCTGGCAAGTCTTCATCCTGGGCTTCTCTCTCCCCTTCTCTCTCTCCTGCCTCATCTCCTGCTTCTGCTTCTCTTGGTGACTATTTCAGTACTGCAGTCATGGCCCACAGAAGTAAACAGCCCAACTTATAACAAAGTAACAAATGCAGGTGCCCCATCAGGCAGGGCAATCCTAATGGCAGGAGGGCAGAAAAGCCTGAAAATTGTTTACCCTACATAAACCGTGCTACCAAACCCAGCCACTGTGGCATACGCCAAGGTGATGCCACTCAGCTGGGGGCTCCAACACCATCAGAGAACCAGGAACCATAAGGGCTACTCTTACATAACAAAGGGAGTCAATCAACCCCACAGGTTCCCAGAAAGTCTTAAGACTACATGTGCCAAGAATCAGATGAATGAGGTAAGAGTAGAAAACAGGAAAATGGATCCAAACTCTGGCTAAGGCGCAGTTAGTACCCACAGTCCCTGCTCTGTTGTGTCATCTGGGGTAAAGAATATCTCCTTATCAGAGAGGTTCAGGAAATGTGGGAGCAGGCATGAGGGATGGGAGGCTCTATTCCTTCATTCATTTGCTCCTAGGACCAGGAGGGTGTCACTTGTGGAAAGACTGATGGACCCAGAAAAAACATTTTAAGTTCCTGAAGATCTAGGGATCCCCTAAGAAATTTCTAGATATTTTCCAAAATCACCCTGCAGTGCAGTCCATCCATCAAAATGCTACAACTGCAGACAGCTTCTTACATGGCAGATTTTAGTGCCCACACCCAAATTTAGAGGGGAGTAACTTTAACTTGAAAGACAGAAGCAAAAACATATGCGAAAGTGGAATTCAGGAGCAGAATTTGAAAATCACAGTAACATCTTCCAAAAGGTAAAATATAAAATTATATTTAGAAATAAAAACAATCTATGTTAGGAGGGCAAGAAGGGGCAATTAGAAAATAAAGTGAGAAGAATGGACTCAGTGAAAATTAAAAATATCTGTAAGCTTAGTATTTGCTTCGGCAGCACATATACTAAAATTGGAACGATACAGAGAAGATTAGCATTGCCCCTGAACAAGGATGACATGCAAATTCGTGAGTGTTCCATATTTTTAACTCTAAATATAAATGGTTAAACTCTTCAATAAAAAGACACAGAGTTGCAGGCTGGATTAAGAAACAAAACCCAACCTTTTGCTGTCTCCAGGAAACACATTTAACCATAAAAGATAAAAATAGACACAAAGTTAAAGGATGGAAAACAATACTACAAGCAAATGGACCAAAAAAGAAAGCAAGAACAGCAAATCTTATATCAGATAAAACAGACTTCAAACTCAAAAAGGTAAAAAGAGACCCCAACGGTCACTACATTATGATCAAGGGGACAATACTTCAAGAAGAAATAATACTCATTAACATATACTCACCAAATGAAGGAGCACCAAAACATGTCAGACAACAATTATGATCTTTGAAAACAGACATCACATCAGAGAAAACACATATGTAGTAGGAGACTTCAACACATCACTATCATCAATGGATAGATCAAAAAGACAAAAAATAAGTAAAGACACTAAAGCTCTAAATAAGGATCTAGAGTGCTTGGGCTTAACAGACATCTACAGAACACTAAACCCAAAGAAATGTGAGTACACATTTTTCTCAAGCACACATAGATCATTCTCCAGCATTGATCACATACTGGGACACAAGATAAACATCAACAGATACACCAAGATTGAAATCATACCAACCATCTTCTCTGACCATGAAGGTATCAAACTAGAAATAAACCATAAAAAGAAGGCAAGGAACTCTCCTACCTCATGGAGATTGAAACCCACATTACTGGAAGACCACTGGACTAACAAGGAGATCAAAGAAGAAATTAAAAAATTCTTTGAGTTGAATGACAAGGAGGACACCAATTTCCTAAATGTATGGGATGCAGCAAAAGCAGTAATAAGAGGAAAGTATATAGCAACAGAGGCTCATATCAAGAAACAAGAAAGAACTCAAAGAAACAACCTAATCTCAAAGCTCACAGATCTATAAAAAGAACAACAAAAAAAAAACCCTAAAACCAGTAGAAGAAAAGAAATAATAAAAACCAAACCAGAAATAAATGAAATCGAAACTAAAAAACAATCCAAAAATCAATGAAACCAAAAGCTGGTTCTTCAAAAAAATAAATAAAATAGACAAACCCCTAGCCAGGCTCACAAAGGAAAAATGGGAGAAAGCACAAATAAACAGGATCACAAATTAAAGAGGAAAAATCACAAAGGACACAGCAGAAATCAAAAGAATAATCAGAGACTACTATGAACAGTTATATGGAAACAAGTTCAACAATCTAGAAGAGATGGACAAATTCCTATAACTCTACAATCACCCAAAGCTAGATAAAGAAGAAATAGAACACCTAAACAGACCAATTACATGCAGCAAAACTGAAATGGTAATAAAAAACCTCCCAAAAAACAAAAGCCCAGGACCTGATGGATTTACAAATGAATTCTACCAAACATTCAGAGACGAATTAGTGCCTATCCTTCACAAACTCTTCCAAAAAATTGAGAAGGAAGGGATAATGCCAAATATGTTCTATGAAGCCAACATTACACTAATACCAAACTGAACAAGGACAACACACAAAAAAGAAAACTACAGGCCAATCTCTCTAATGAACACCAATGCAAAAATCCTAAATAAAATTTTAGCTATCAGAATCCTACAATGTATCCATAAGATAATTCACCACGACCAAGTAGGATTCATTCCAGGGACACAAGGATGGTTCAACATCCAAAAATCAATCAACGTCATCCAACACATCAAAAAAAAGAAATATAAAAACCATATGATAATATCAATAGATGCTGAGAAAGCTTTTGACAAAGTACAAAACCCATTCGTGATAAAAGCCCTTGAAATTCTTGGGATACAAGGAACATATCTCAACGTCATAAAGGCCATATAAGACAAGCCAACAGCCAGTATCATTCTCAATGGTGAAAAGCTGAAAGCATTTCCATTAAGATCTGGGAACAAGGCAAGGATGTCCACTCTCACCACTGCTTTTCAATATAATACTGGAAGTCCTAGCCAGAGCAATAAGACAAGAGAAAGACATCCAAGGAATCCAAATAGGAAAAGAAGAAGTTAAACTATCACTATTTGCAGATGATATGATAATATACATAGAGAACCCCAAAAACTCCACAGAAAAACTAGTTCAACTCATCAATCACTTCAGTAAAGTGGCAGGATACAAAATCAACATGCAAAAATCAGTAGTCTTCCTATATACAAACAATAAATCTGAAGAAGAAGAAATTAAAAAAAAATCCCTTTTATTATCAAAACAAAAAAAATCAAATACTTGGGACTAAATCTAACAAAAGAGGTAAAGGACCTATACAAAGAAAACTATAAAACACTGTTAAAATAAATAGAAGAAGACGCAAAAAAATGGAAAGACATCCCCTGCTCATGGACTGGAAGAATTAACATCATCAAAATGGCCATCCTACCAAAAGCAATATACAGATTCAATGCTATCCAATATAAATTTCAATGACATTTTTCAAAGAAATAGATCAGTTATTGATGAAATTCATATGGAATCACCAAAAACCCCGAATAGACAAAGCTCTTCTGAAAAGAAAAGAAGGGAATGGAGGCATCACATGCCCAAACTATACTACAAAGCCATAATCATCAAAATTGCATGGTATTGGAACAAGAACAGACACACAGACCAATAGAATCGAATAGAAAATCCAGAAATAAACCCACAGAGTTATGGTCAACTAATCTTTGACAAAGGAGCAAAGACTATGCATTGGAGCAAAGAAAGTTTGTTCAATAAATGGTGCTGGGAAAACTAGGTTGCTACATGCAAAAGAATGAAGCTTGTCCACTACCTCGCACCATGCACAAAAACCAACTCAAAATGGATTAAAGAACTAGACATAAGACCTGAAACCATAAAATACATAGAAGGAAATATAGGCGAAACACTACGTGATATGCACATCAAAAACATCTTTACAGACACATCACCCAAAGCAGTGATAGTGAAGGCAAAGATCAACAGCTGGGACTACATCAAATTAAAGAGCTTATGCACAGCAAAAGAGAGAATAACCAAAACAAAGAGAAACCCCACCGACTGGGAGAACATTTTTTTTTTTTAAAGATTTATTTATTTATTTATTTATACAAGCACTGGGTACAGTCAGAAGCGCGGGAGGGTGAGAGAATTCACCAGAGCCAGAGCAGGGAGCAGAGCAGGCAGAAGGACCGAAGTACACTGCTGAGGGGAGCAGCGGGCAGCAGGAGAGGTCTGCGCACCATGTGGGACCCTCCTCCAGTGGCCGGGGAGCAGCTGGGGATCGAACTGGTGCTGCAGAGGCTGCGGGCAATTTTGCAACCCAGCGCTCAACTGCTGCGCCACCGGGGAGGCCCTGGGAGAACATTTTTGCACACAACACTAATGATAAAGGACTGATCACAAAAATCTGCAAAGAGCTGATGAGACTCAACAAAAACAAAGAAAATAATCCAGTCAAAAAATGGGCAGAAGAGCTAAAAAGAAACTTCTCTGAAGAAGAAATGCAAATGGCCAACAGGCATATGAATAAATGTTCAACATCACTTGTAATCAGGGAAATGCAAATCAAAAGTACCATGAGATACCACCTCACACCAGTGAGCATGACACATATTGAAAAAACTAGCAACAACAAATGTTGGCAAGGTTGTGGATAAAAAGGAACTCTCCTGCACTGTTGGTGGGAGTGCAAACTGGTCCAACCACTATGGAGAGCTGTGTGGAGATTTCTTGACCTACTAAACATAGAGCTTCCATATGATCCATCAATTCCACTCCTAGCTATTTACTCAAAGGACACAGAAACAGTAATTCCAAAGGGCACCTGCACCCGTATGTTTATAGCAGCACTATTTACAATAGCTAAGCTATGGAAGCAACCCAAATGCCCAAAAATAGATGACTGGATCAAGAAGATGTGGTACATATACACTATGGAATATTACTCAGCAATCAAAAAAGATAAACACATGCAGTTTGCAGCAACATGGATGGAGCTGGAAGGGATCATGCTCAGCGAAATAAGTCAGAAAGAAAAAGAAAAATATTGGATGGTCTCACTCATAGCAGGAATTTAGAAAACCTAAAATAGAGACCAGGAAAAAGACCAATCAATACAAAGTAAAAATCAAAATTAACAAGCAGCTATAAACCAGAGACACACGGCGGGGGGAGGGGAAAGGAAGGACTAGAGTCGAAATAAGGGGGGGAGCAATTGTATGGGGAATATAACCAAACAATAATGCATACATTGTGCAAAGATGAAAAAAGATGTAAGAATTATATAAAATAAAATATTTAAATAAAAAAAGAAATAAATAAAAATAAAAATATCTGTAAGCTTAAATGAAAAATGCATTAAACTTTTGAAAGATAAAATTAAGGAAATCTTCAATTATATAAAGCAAAAAGATGAAAAATCGAGTGAAAATAATAAAATTAGTGGATTAAATAAAAATGTGTAACACCCACTATCACAAAGTCCAAAAAAAAAAAAAAAAAGAGAGAAAAGTGGAAATTACTTTTTAAAATAAAAGAAATGATGGGTTGGATTTTTCCAAACATTCTCAATGAAAAACATTGTAAGGCATATCATCATGAAATTTTAGAACAGCAAAGTTAAAGGAAGCATCCTAAGCAATTCAAAAGAGAAAAGAAAAGAGATCAAATAGCAGAGGACTGCTCAGCAACGCATAGAATGTCTTTAAATTTCTGAAGGAATGAAATTCCAACCTAGAACTCTAATCCCAGCCAAATCACAAGCATTAATTAGAATTAAGAGAGTTCATATGTGCAATAACTCAAAAAAGAATCTCTCCCTGAATTTTTTCAAGAAGTTACTGGGTGTAGGGCAAATGGTTTTCAGGCTTTTCTGCCCTCTCACCATTGTTGTGTTGTTTACTTCTGTGGGCCATGGGTGGAGTGTTGAGATAGTCACCAAGAGAAGCAGATGTAGGAAAGAAGCAGGAAAGAGGAGACAAAGAAAGCTAGAAGACAGAGAGAGAGAGAGAAGCCCACAGTGAAGACTTGCCAGGGGCTAGAAGGCCTACCGCCCCAACATCCCTGCCTGCCAGGTACCTGGTTGCTGCAATACATGTAAAGATCAATAAAAACCTGAGAAATCCACCAGGGCTCCCAGGACTCCTCCTTTACCCAGGTCTGCTCGGTTCTTAGAAAACCTGCTCAGTGTCTATCCTTCCTCTACACTGGGATTCAGGACCCTGATAAGGAAAATCAAGAGTCCCATGTGGGAGGGAGTCCCATATAAAACTGCCAAGGATGGAATCACCTGAGGTTACATTATTACAACTTAAAGAATTGATATTCATGTCACAGAGTTCCCAAAATATGTGGGTCTGGAGACCCTCTAGGGAAAAGAATTCACCATATAGTTTCAGGTGTACCAGGCAAGCTTTATAGAGACTGGCAACAGAGGGCACCAGTGCCAGAAAGGGGAATTGTAGCTTGATTCCATGAAGGGAGTGAGGAGATTTTTAAAGGGGAAGGTCCACATATC
Source organism: Talpa europaea (assembly GCF_964194135.1). Taxonomy (NCBI): domain Eukaryota; kingdom Metazoa; phylum Chordata; class Mammalia; order Eulipotyphla; family Talpidae; genus Talpa; species Talpa europaea. The sequence goes on from NC_140080.1 coordinate 50,049,630, forward strand.
AGGGCAGAAAGACCAATGTCACAGCTTGTTCTGGCTGTACTGTGCCTAAACATGTACAGAACAGTTACCTTTCAACTATTCATTCAGGGTTCTTGGCCTCTCCCCCACCTAGAAATTGTAAGATAATCATTAGTCAGGATCTAATGTGTTTTGTAATGGTTTGTAATGTGTTTTGTAATGTGTTTTGTATGGTAATTTTGGTCAGTGTGGTGGGCCAAATTGTTTGGGCAGGGTATTGGGACAGGGCTTGCTGGTTCATGATTTAGATTTAATCCACCTGTTCAAACAGGACGTAAGGCAACTCTTATCCTAACATCTTGCAATAGCTTTTATCTAGGCTATCTCATTTGGAGGGGATTTCAATTCCTTTGGAAAGTTTGGAATATGGAGAAAAAAAAATATGTAATCATAGCACTCTATATTATCAATATTCATTCACTTAGCAAGAATTTAATTTAATGAGGGTTCCACCCACAACATGGTGGAATAGAGAAAATGATATCATCAGTTCCCCTAAAAATAACTATAAAAAGGAAATTGCTTGGGCCTCCCGTGGTGCAGGGGTTTATCTCTCAGCACTCAAGCTATCATCAGCCTCTGCAGCATGAGTTCTATCCCCGGCCAGGGAGCTACCCACATGGTGCAGCAGACCTCTCCTGTCTCACCCGCTGCTCCCCTCAGCAGTGTACTTCAGTAGATCTGCCTGCTCTGTTACCCACTCTGCCTCTGGTGAATCTTCTCACCCCAAGCACCTCTGGCCTGTACCCCAGTTCTTGTATACTTAAATAAATAAAATAAGTTTCTAAAAAAATTATTTGCTCATAAGAAGACCCGGATGTTTTTTCCTACCTATACTGACTCAGTACTTACCCACAAATTAAGATTAGTGACTACTGAGAGGAAGATGCTGAAGGAAGTGAAAGGGAACATGACTGGGAGGGTGGAAATCCCAGCCAGCAGAGCAGGGTGAGGGTTGAGCAGCCAAGTCATGACAGGGGCAACCAGGGGCATTGGGAAATGGTCTGGAGGAACTCTGCTGACACTTGAGTGGGCACAGACAGGCCCCAGGGGAGTAGAACTCTGGTTGGCATGGGAAACAAACACTCCCCACCCCCCTTCTGGAAGAAATCAAAGAAATACCAGACCAAGCCAGACCAGCCTCCATAAAAAGCCCAATAGCAGGGAAAGGGACTTGTGAGAAACCCTTGGAATGTTAACAAATGTAGCCCTGCAGAACTGGCAGCAAAGGCAAGGGTAAGGCTGACATCTTGGACTTCAGTCTCCAGATCTGTGAGAGCCCCCAAGTTTGTGGTTCAGGAGCCCTAGGAAACAGTCTTCTTAACTAAACCCCACAATTTCCCAGGTACTACCTTCACAAAAGGGGGTTTGTGATGAACAAGACAACCCAGAATAGAAAGTGACATTCTTACCCTCTTTAATTTATAATACGGTACATTTGAATATTTTACCTGAATTTATATGATCACATTGCTAATGCAACTCCCCCATCCTGAAGGACCCCTAAATATAAGCTTCAGGTGCCAAGTTCCCTCTGCCTTGGACCCAAGTACCTGTCTCTTGGGAACATCCATGTAAAGATCAGATCACTAATCAGGCAAAGGCATTCTCAGACACACACAACTACTCTTCACATGTTATCCTGCACAAATACAGATGCCCAGAATGGATTAATGAATGAATGAAAGAATGTTTGTATGTCAGTCACTCCCCTTAAGTGACTGACAGCCCAGATGTGTCAGACTGTACCCTGCAGCAGAATTTCATAAATGACATAAAGTGCATATAAACAAGTTCTCTAGGCACTCAGGGAAGGAAAGGACAGATGTGGGGAGCAGGTGCTGAACCCTTCCGGAAAAGGTAGCAGAAGATCAAGACCCTTAAAGATCAGGCAGTTTTTTTAATATGTTTCCATTTATTGAGGAAACATTGGCTTACTACACTGTATATGATTTAGGGGGGTCAGCTCTCAGCTCATCAGCTGTATGTTACACCCCACCCCCACCATACAAGCAGCCATAGTCCTTTACCATAGAACATTGCCCCCCTCCCAGCTTTGTCTTCACCCTCACCCTCCCTCCCCACCTAGTAGCCTCAGCTCTACAGTCATATTTCTAGGGGTTTTTGTTTGTTTGTTTGTTTGTTTTTTGGTCAGTTCCTTTGTGGGGATTTGCTGTTGTCAGTTGTTTGTTTTCTCTATATTCCACATATGAATGAAATCATATGGAATTTGTCTTTTTCTTTTGGCTCATTCAACTTAGCATTATCCCCTCCACGTCCATCCATTCTTGTCACAAATGTCAAGAGTCACCATATTTATAGCTGATTATTTATTACATTACGTACACATATTGCAGCTTTTTAGTCCACAGCTTTGTCAATCAAGGTTGTTTGCATGGCTTGGCTGTTGTAAATAGTGCTGCAATGAACACCAGAGTGAATATATTCCTCTGAATTAGTGATTTTGTATTCTTCAGATAGATACCTAGGAGTGGAATTGTTAGGTCTTATGGTAAATCTGCTTTTAATATCTTGAGGAATCTCCATACTATTTTCCAAGAGGCTGGGCCAGTCTACATTCCCACCAGCAGTGTACACCTCCACCTCCTTGTACACACTTGTTTCTGGGTTTTATTTTGGGTGGGCCATTCTTTCAGGATTGAATGGTAGCTCATTGTAGTTTTGATTTGCATTCCCTAGATAATAATTGCCATTGAACATTTTTTCATGTGTCTCTTAGCCATTTCTATGTCTTCTTTGGAGAAGTGTCTATCTAGCTTTTTGCTAATTTTTTTATTAATTTATTCTCTTTTTGTTGGAGTGTATGAGTTCTTTGTAAGTCTTGGACGTTAACCCCTTGTCAGATAAATGATGTGCAAAAATTTTCTCCAATTCAGGAGCGTGCCTTTTCGTTTTCATGATTGTTTCTTTTGCTGTACAAAGCTGTCTAGCTTGATGTAGTACCATTCATTTGGTTTGTTTCGTTTTCCTCCCTGTTAAAGTCAATACTCCAAACACATCCCTGAAGCCAATGTCATGTAGTGTTTTGCCTTTTTTCTTCTAAGTATTTTATAAATTTCTTGTCTATGACTGAGTCTTCTATCCATTTTCAGCTAATTTTTGTGTATGGAGTGAGATACTGGTCTAGTTCCATTTTTCTGCATTTGGCTGATCAGTTTTCCCAGCACCATTTGTTGAAGAGACTTTCCTTTCTTCATTGTATACTCTTGGTTCCTTTGTTGTAGATTAACTGTCCATATAAATGTGGGCTTATTTCTGGCTCTCAATTCTATTCCATTGATCTGTGTGTCCATTTTTATCCCAATACCATACTGGTTTTGATTACTATCACCTTGCAATATAGTTTGAAGTTTGGGAGCATGATACTTCTATTCCTCTTTAGGTATTCAGAGCAGATTTCTTTATAGTTTTCTGTGTATTTTATCATGTCATATGTAAATAATTATAGTTTCACTTCTTTTTTCTGACATGAATTTTTTTAATTTTTTTAATTTTATATATTTCTTAGATCATTTTTCATTTTTGCACAATGTATGCACTTTCATCTTGGTTATATTCCCCATACAATTGCACCCCCCTTATTTTGACCCCAATCTCTCCTCTCCCCAACCCCCACCCCCATGGTGTGTCTCTGGTTTATAGTTGCTTATTGATTTTGATTTTTTCTTTTTTTTTCTTTCTTTATTATAGTTATTCTTTTTCCTGTTCCCTTATTTAAGTTTTTTAAATTCCTGCTATGAGTGAGACCATCCAGTATTTTTCTTTTTCTTTCTGGCTTATTTCACTGAGCATGATCCCTTCTAGCTCCATCCATATTGCTGCAAATTGCATGAGTTTATCTTTTTTGATTGCTGAGTAATATTCCATGTGTATATATACCATATCTTCTTGATCCAGTCATCTATTTTCTTTTCCAGTTTAGACTCCTTTTATATCTTTCTCTTTGTTCTAGCTAGAACTTCCAATACTGTGTTGAACAGTGTTGGTGAGAGTGGACATCTTTGCCATGTACCGATTCTTAGATGACAATTGTCATCTTGTGGGGTGACAGTGTTGAGAGCAGCATGGGATGGAGGAAAGACAATTCAAAGTCCAAGTAGAGACAGAGAGATCTAGGGGGGCTTACACCTTAGGGAGTGTAGCATCTATTTTCAGGGTAGTCTCACATTTATTGGAAATCAGAATCAGGGAAGGTGTGGAGGAGTGTGTGGAGGGATGTGCATGGTGGGGATGTCGATTGGAGATGCATAATAGTCTGTATATGGTGGGGATGTGGATTGAAGATGCATAATAGTGTGTATGTGGTGGGAATGTTTATTGAGGATGCATAAATGTCTGGCACAAGCTAGGAGGGTAGTGAATAGGGGCTGTTGCCTGGGAGGCTCCATTGTTGCTGCTGATCAAAATATCTATCTCTAGTTCCAGTTTACACTTAACTTTCTGTCAAGGTCATCTAGCTGGTTATGCTAATCTGTTCATAAAGTCTGCCTGCTGTTTTCAGCAGACACTGGTTTTTCCAGTATGTCCCTCATACCAAGACTTTTGTCCTGGTGAGAGGCTCTCTGCCTGACTCTACATTTTAGTTTGACCAGCAGGACCTCTGGGCACCAAGACAACATCCTGAGAACTAGGAGGGCTGGAGAATCCACAAAAAATTCTCTCACTTTCTCATCATTGAATATGATGCTAGCTGTGTGCTTGTCAAATGTGGCCTTTACTATGTTGCGTACGTTCTTTCTATCCCCATTTTTAGCATAAATGGATGCTGAATTGTGTCAGAGGCTGTCTCTTTGTTTATTTATGTGAACATATTGTTTTTCTCTTTCTTTTGTTGACATGGTGAGTTATATTGATTGATTTGTCTGTTGTATGGTCCTTGAATACCTGGAATATATTCCACTTAGTCTTGATGTATGATCCTTTCAATGTATTGTTGAATTTGGTTTCTAAAATTTTGTTGAGGCTGTTTGCATCTATATACATCAGGGATAATGGTCTGTAGTTTTTTTTTGTTTTGTTTTGTTTTTGTTATTGTAATGTCCTTGTCTACTTTGGTAACAGTAATGTTGGCCTCATAAAATGTGTTTGAGACCATTCCCTCTCCTGCAATATTTTGGAAAGGCTTGAGAAAGGAGGTATTACTTCCTCTTTAAAGTTTTGGTAGAGAGGCCTCCCCAGTGGTGCAGTGGATTGAGTGCAGCGTAGTGCTGTGAAGCTGTCTGCAGCCTCCACAGCATGAGTTCGATTCCTGGCACGCCAGGGAGATACCCACATGGCACAGCAGACCTCTGCTGTCTCACCCGCTGCTCCCCTCAGCAGTGTATTTCGGTCTATGTTCCTGTTCCCCACTCTGTTTCTGGTGAATCTTTTCACCCTTCCAGGCCTCTGGCCTGTACCCCAGCTATTGTACGAATGAAAATAAATCTTAAAAAAAAAAAAGAAATGATAAAGTTTTGGCAGATTTCATGAGTAAAACCATCTGTCTTTGGACTTTTGTTTTTTAAGAAATGTTTTATTACTTTTCAGTTCCCTTGTTTATAATCAATCTGTTCAGGTTTTCTATTTCTTCTTTTATGCCTTTAATGATTCATTTGTTTTGTCCAGATTTTCTGATTTGTTGGCATGGAGATATCCATAATAGTCTCTTATGATCCTCTGTAGTTCTGAGGTATCTGCAGTAATATCTCCTCTTTCATTTGTTACTATTTATTAGAGTTTTCTATCTTTCTTTAATGAGATTAGCTAGAGGTTTGTGTATTCAGTTTATTTTTTTCAAAATACAAGCTTTAACCAAAGGTATTGTGACCTCCTCCAGCCTGATGCTGAGCAGAGTGCTTCCTGCCATAATGGAGCCAAGGCACCAACAGGGCCTGTTACTATGAACAAGTAGCCTGGGACTCCTTTATGTGTGATGAATACAGAGCAGATTTCTTGTAGCTATTGACATTGTGAAGTTTGGCATAGTGCTTAATGCCAAGCTTGGTATCCCCTAATGGTCTTTACAAGTGCAGTAAGTGCATATGACACCTAAGAAATGGAATTTTTATACCTGTGGAAAAGGAGGGAAAATAAATCAAAGCCAACCTGCAAAGAAGTGGAAACTAAGTAATTTTTTCATAAATATTGGGTCTTAGTCATTTAGGGACCTTGAAGTGCACCTGGTCCCAGTCCCTCTTTTCACAGAGGAGGAAAATGAAGCCCACGGGTCCAGTGACTACCCACACTCACAGCTTGAGGTAAGGTAACTGCTTCAAGTTGTAACTCAAAGCCATTGATTTTCCACCACCATTTTAGCTCTGAAACACAAATAACTGCTTTTACTGCTATAGACTGCTATAGACCAACCAGAGGAAAAATAACACATTTTAAGCTCAATTTAACCCTGTCTGATGTAGCTGTACAGGTGACCATTGGTAGCCAGGTCTCCATGGTTAAACAATGTGGCAGTTGAATGTTTTCTTAAAGATAAGGTAGAAAATCAATTATTCCAAAAGAGTGATCTATCACTTAAAACACAATTTTTTTAAAGATTTATTTATGTATGCATACTAGAACTGGGGTACAGCCAGAGGTGTGGGGGGTTAGAGGATTCACCAGAGACAGAGTGGGGAACAGAAAAGGAGGGTTGACTGAAATACACTGCTGAGGGGAGCAGCTGGTGAGACAGGAGAGGTCCCCTGAGCCATGTGCATAGCTCCCTGGCTGGAGAACAAACTCATGCTGCAGTGGCTGAGGATAGCTTCATAGTGCTGAAGCTATCCTTGTGCCAACAAGGGAGGCCCCCTAAAACACAATTTGAATGTTCTTTTCATTTCACTAATTGAGCTGACAGATGGATACTCTCACTGCTTTGAGCGGTTGTTTGACTAAACCATCTGCTTTACTTTGTTTTCTGACATAAACAATGCTCAGCTTTGCAGCTGGACCAGGACAAGGGGCATTGGGATGCAGTGGGATGATATCCAAAATTGCACTAGTGGGATACCAAAACAACTCATGATGATGGAGGAAATTAGAGAAAGGTGGTTTCCATGACACGTTCAATGATATATTTGCCAAAATCACACTGTGAGTGGATCTTTGTATTTTTTATCTGGTAAGACAGGCTGCTCTGTAGTTATGAGTCCATTACTGCCATATATATTTGCCTTTTTCTTAAACAAGTGACACATGGGGAAGAGAAAGATTGATAGAGAGGAACTAGAGAGCCATTGGTGACATGAAATAGGGTCAGGAAATAAGAAAGAGATAATCCCTAATCTGGATTTTAGTGACTCACTTTACCTGACCCCTTCTGAGCAACTGAAAAGTTCTATTTCTGGACAATAACTAATTAAAATATGTTCTTATAGGTTTCGTGCATGTGAACAGATCTAAAGTGGAAAACTTCACACAAAATTTATCTGAAAAATGACAATAGCATTTTTTTCTTGGGATAACCAAACTGCACATCTTTAAATCAGAAGAATCGGGGGAAAATTTCTCCCAGATTGGCTACACCTATCAATTAAGTGAGGTCCATCTCTCATATAATCAGGCCATGTAATCAGAAATGGTGGTGCAAGGGGAGTTGTGTGACAAAGTGCAATCAAGCCAAGAGGTTTTGAAATAATTAAGATTTTTTTTTAATGTGTTACACTGAAAATACATAGTAGCTACATTAGTAGGAGAAGGAATAGCAAGGACCAGGAAAATCTTATATTAGGCAAGAAATCCACTTTTAACACAGCTTCATTCTTTGGTTAATTGTGGGGTCCCAAATGAAGACTCAGGGGGCACATTTTCCAGATTATAAAACCGATACAAGCCAGATTCTAGTTTCCTTACATCTGTTGGTATCACAGGGTTTAAGCTGAAAGTAGGGAGACCAATTACCTCATTTGTCTGGGACTGTCTGGGTTTTAAAACTGAAAGTCCTAGGACCCGGTTATCTGAGATCAGACAAATCTAAATGATTGGTAACTCTTTAGACAATTTTAAAGTACAATGTGCTTGGTAAAGAAAATTAGAACACTAGTAAAATTTTCACAGACCTTATTATATCTTCACCCCAGAAAATCAATGAGATCATCTAGATATGAAATCTTAGGGAAGATTTTATTCTATATTATTTATACATGCCAAGTGTTCCTTTTTATGTTTGGGGGACACAGTCAAAGCAAGTCAACCTTTTTTCCTAAAACAGAAACCAAGAAATAAGTAATGAACTGGGTAATTGAAAGGATACAGTGCCTCCATTTCCTCAACTCCAAAACATAAGGGGTAATAATAAAATTGTTCTGAACATTAAAGTCGTGATATTTGTAAAGCACTTAGAATAGTTTCCAGTACAGAGGACGGCTTAAAGTGTTTGTAAAGTAAATAAATAATAACTCACATCAGTTAACTTTTGTTACTTTTATCATTCAGATATAGGTAAATACAGATACATAAATATGTATGTATGCATGTATGTTTACACACAAATTGTATAAGGAAAATGTTTAGATAAATAAAAATAAGATTTGAGGATATGTTAATATAAGGAAGAAAAATGAGGTTGATTCTTCTCTTTATTAAAGATTTGTTTAAAGGATTAATTTCTTCCATTATCTGACTCATGAATATCAGTGCTCACACCACTTTCAAAAAAAAGTATAGATATAGTGTAAGGTACATTGGAAGCACTCCTTTCTAGTTTTGACCTCCACACCTAAGAACTTCAAAGCACCTGCGCACACTCCTTTGTTCACATTTAACTGGGTATCCAAGGTGATTTTATTCAAAAATTTTCTAGATTATATAGGGGGTTATAATTTAGGAAGGAAGATAATACAGATACCTAGAGACTGGCACAATCAAGACAAAACTAAAAGACAATTGGTCTCCATTTCTGTGTGTCCACCTTCTCTCCAGCCTAATTTCCAGTTATTGGAGGTGAAATAAAAGCATGCCCAGGGAGGGCATGTGGGGTGCACAAGAGGAAGAATTGCAGGGAGGGCGCCTGGAGAGGTACCACTTGAACTATCCCTTTAAGTCAGGGGGATTTGCATGTATGGAAGTAGATGGGAAGCAAACAGGGGTCCAAATAAAATGCACAGAAAAAGAGTGAACAGAGGTGGGGAAAGCCAAGAGTTTGATCAAAACATAAGGTATAGTGTTTTGTTGTTTAAAGATATTATTTTTATTTATTTATGCCTAAAAGAACTGGCATATAGGCCACAGTTTCAGGAGTAAAAGGATTCACCAGAGACAGAGTGGGGAGCAGAACAGGCGAATCTAATGAAATATACTGCAAAAGGGAGCAGCAGGAGAGACAGGACAGGTTTGCTGCGCCATATGGATTAGCTCCCTGGCCAGGGATCAAACTCAGGCCACAGTGGCCATAGCACTGATACATAACCCTAAAGCAACCAAGGAGGCCTCCAAAGTATAGTGTTAAGAGAGATAGTGGACATTGGAACAAGAGACCTCACTTGGGACCAATTCATGAAAATTAATATCCACCTAGCAGCAGGCTGACTTTCAGTACTTTGTTTAGTTCCTAAATAGTTCTCAATACATAGCAGCTATGTCTATAATAACCATGATGAAAATTATTATAATTAAGATTTGATAATGTGAGAACATTAAAAAAAAATCATCCTATAGTCCCCTTTCTTCTAGGTTCGCAAATAATCAAGCAAGCATTAGATAGATTAATGAGAAAAAATACTGAAAAGTAACATGTATACTGGGCCTCCCTGGTGGCACAGGCGGTTGAGCGATGCACTGTGAAGCTATTCGCAGCCTCTGCAGAGCGGGTTTGATCCCAGCCAGCTGGCAAAAATCCCACATGGCGAAGTAGACCTCTCCTGTATCACCCGCTACTCCCCTCAGCAGTGTATTTCTTCAGTCTGCCTGTTCTGTTCCCCGCTCTGTCTCTGGTGAATCCTCTCACCCTCCTGTACATCTGGCCTGTACCCCAGTTCTTATATAAAAATAAATAAATCTTAAAAAAAAAATCTTAAAAAAAAAAAAAACACACACAGTAACATGTATCCTTCCTGTGTACCTGGGAGAGGCTGAAACTGAGGTTAAATAGCTAAATTACTCTCAGACCCTAAAACACAAAAGAAAAAAACTTACCAAATTCACCATTTGAAACTTATTTTCACAGATGCACTTTATTTGCAAATGATACAACCTGACCAGGCACAGAAGCAGCTAACCTTGAGCTGAATCCAAGCTGGCTGTAGTTAAGGAACCACCCATGGGGAATTGGGAGTTTGGAGGGGTACAGAAGGGATATCCCAGACTGCATTTGTGGGGGGCAGTCCATTACCATGAAACATCCAGTGACTTGAAAGAAAACTTCTCCCCAAAAGGACCAATTTGTAATTAACCAACAATCTTCCACCAAATCCACATTCCTTTGTCCCAAAACAGATTAGCCGATAAAATTGAACTCCTTCATTTCCAACTTCACACCCCCACATTAACATAAACTCCTTCTTTTTCCTAGATTGGGAGGCAGATTTGAGTTTTCTTCTGTCCCCTTGTCAGCTTGTGTAGGGGCGGGAATGGCCACAGAGCAGGTTTTCTGATCCAGCAAACTGGGTGAAGGAGGAGTCCTGGAGCCCTCAGTGGCTTTTCAGGCTTTTATTGGGATTTACTGTGTACATGGCAGGTAGGGATACTGGGATACTCCCAGCCCTCAGCAAGTCTTCACTCTGTCTGGGTTCTCTGTTGCTTTTGCTTCTCTGCTTCTCCTCTGCTTCTTGTTCTGCTTCTGCTGGTGCCCCTCATGATGCCACCCTTAAAAGCCCAGTCTCAGCCCAGGTGAATCCCATCCACTTATGCCCACACCCTACTTCAGGTGCCCGCCATCAGGTGCCCGCCATCAGGCATGCATTCAGGACCACAGGGTTCCTTCATCTATCCTAATGGTGGGAGGGCAGAAAAGCCTGATACATTTTCCTTACAGTAAAAGTGGGTACACCTGGGCTGAGAGACTGAGTTTATAAGGGCGGTGTCATGGGGATGCCAGCAGAAGCCAAAAATGAACAGAAACCGAGAGAAGAAGAGAAGCAGAGAAAACGCCAGAGAGCCCAGATAGAGTGAAGCTTTGCTGGGGGCTGGGAGGACTGCCAGCCACCCGGCCCCCCAGCACCCCTGCCTGCCATATGCCCGGTAAATCTAAATAAAAGACCTGCAAAAGCCACTGAGGACTCTGACTCCTTTAACCGGTCTGCTGGACCGGAAAACCTGCTCTGTGGTTTTCCTGCCCCTACAATGGGCGTAAGTCGGCAAGATGATCCATGCAGATGGGTATGGAGCCTTCTGGGACCTGGAGGGACTAAGGACTAGCAGACTGCCTGTGACAACACTGGATGTATCATGGTGGCACAGGAGATGGACAAGTCTGGGAGCTGCGGGACCAGACCTCAGCTGGAGGAGGAGACTGTAGGGTAAGGTAAAAAATCAGGCTTTTCTGCCCTCCTGCCATCAGGATAGATGAGGGAACCCTGTGATCCCGAATGCATGCCTGATGGCGGGCACCTGAAGTGGGTACACCTGCGCTAAGACTGCTTTTAAGCGCAGTGTCACGGGGATACCAGTAGAAGCTGAAAGAGAAGAAGCCCAAAGCAGAAGCAGAGAACGCCAGAGAGCCTAGATAGAGTGAGGATTTGCTGGGGGCTGGGAGGACTGCCAGCCTCCTGGCCCCCCAGCGCCCCTGCCTGCCACGTACCCACTGAACCCCAATAAAAGACCTGCAAAAAACCACTGAGAACTCTGACTCCTCCTTTACCCGGTCTGCATGGGATCAGAAAACCTGCTCCGTGTTCATTCCTGCCCTTTACAGAGACACTCGAGAGGACCAGCCAAAGACCCCTGAGGCAGCAAGAATCCCCAGGGAAGATAAGACCACGATTCGGAGCTCGCCAGTGCTGATGCAGGGAGAGGCCTAATGGACTTGCACTGATGAACTTGCACTGACAATCCCGCCAAAAGGTGGAGGAACCTTGGCAGGTTAAGTTTTTCGGACCCTGGGGGAAGATGCTATTGTTTGTAAACCCCAGGAGATGGGAATCTGGGGGTGGCCAGTGGACCTTGATGGCCAAAAGCAGCGTGTGTGTGCCCAGCAGCTAGGCAGAGGAGAAAAGCCAATTTTGAGAAGGCAAAAGCTGGTGCTAAGTTTGGGAAGCCCTGAGCACCTGTTAAGCAGCCTGAGTATGCTGAAGACCAGTGGGTCTTGTAAAATCACCTGTGGGTGATGTCCTGCTCGTTCTCAAGTGAGGGTGAGGAGCTAAGGAACCCGTCCTTGGGGGATGGGTGGGGAACATGGCTTGGGGTGGAGCCCAAGCTGAATGTAGAGTTTGTATCCAAGGATCCCCGACCCATGTGCTTGTGCAGTGGGTTGGCCTGAGTGCAGGGGTCTGCGAGTCGCATTGGTGGCTATGAAGGCCGAGTGTTGGAGCGACTGCAGACAGAAACCCTGAGGGTTGGCGATTACCCCCAACAGAATAGAATCGCCAATTCCAGAGTCAGTGCATCCTGGGGGTGGATGCTGTGTGTGGCTTCTGGCTGAGACTACAGCCAGAGAATGCCAGGAAGCCTGACGGCTCCTGGTGTGTAGATGCCGTGAGTGGTTCCCCTCCCTTGAATGAGCAGTGCCTTCGGCAGCAGATTTGGTGGATCATCTGCTGGTGCCAATATTTGTCTTTTGCCACTAGGTTGGTGCCCTGCCTAGAATTATTTGTGTTCTGTTGTATTTTATGTATTTTGCTGTTCTATTGTGATGTATATTATTTGTTTTGGTGGACCATGGCTGCAGTGTTCTATCGCCAAGAGAAATGTATGTGACTTGTGTAGATTGTATGGCAGAATACCCTGAGGGGGTGGACTATAGGGCAAGGAAAAAGTATCAGGTTTTTCTGCCCTCCCACCATTAGGATAGATGAGGAAACCCTGTGGTCCTGAATGCATGCCTGATGGCGGGCACCTGGAGTGGGTACACCTGGGCTGAGAGACAGAGTTTATAAGGGCGGCGTCATGAGGATGCCAGCAGAAGCCAAGAATGAACAGAAGCCAAGAGAAGAAGAAGAGAAGCAAAGAGAACGCCAGAGGGCCCAGATAGAGTGAGGATTTGCTGGGGGCTGGGAGGACTGCCAGCCTCCCGGCACCCCAGCCTGCCATATGTCCGGTAAATCTAAATAAAAGACCTGCAAAAGCCACTGAGGACTCTGACTCCTCCTTTACCCGGTCTGCTGGATCAGAAAACCTGCTCAGTGGTCTTCCTGCCCCTACACACCACCTCAGGGTTTTCTGCCAGACAGTCTATACAAATCATATATGTTTCTCTTGGCAAATATGAACACTGCAGCCATGACCCACAAAAGTAAAATACAACAGAACACAAATAAGTCCAGGCAGGGCACCAACCTAGTGGCAAAAGACAAATATTGGCACCAGCAGATGATCCACCAAATATGCTGCCAAAGGCACTGCTCATACGAGGGAGGGGAACCACTCACGGTATCCACTGTCTTCCTGGCCTTCTCTGGCTGTAGTCTCGGCTACAAGCACACACCGCATCCACTCCCAGGATGCACTCACTCTTGGATTGGGGATTCTTTACTCTTTGGGGGTAATCACCCAATCCTCAGGGATTTCTGTCTGCGGTCACTCCAACACTCGGCTTTCATAGCCATAAATACGACATGCTGACCCCTGCACTCAGGCCAACCCATTGCACAAGCACATGGGTCGGGGATCCAAACTCTACATGCGGCCTCTCTTGGGTCCCCTTTTTGGCTTGGGCTCCACCCCAAGCCACGTTCCCTACCCATTCCCCAAGGATGGGTTTTCAGCTCCTTACCCTCACTCAAGAATGAGCAGGGCATCACCCACAGGTGATTTTAAGAGACTCACTGGTCTTTAGCATATTTAGGCTGCTTATCAGCCACTCAAGATTTCTCAATTTAGCACCAGCTTTTGCCTTCTCAAAATTGTCTTTTTTCCTCTGCCTGGCTGCTGGGCAGTACACAGGCTGCTTTTGGCCACTGAGGCCCACTGGCCACCCCCAGATTCCCAAAAAACATAACCTGCCAAGGTCCTCCACCTTCTAGCGGGATTGTCAGTCCAAGTCCATTAGTACCAAGTCCATAGGCGTCTTCCTTATGTCAGCACTGGTGAGCTCTGAATTGTGGTCCTCTTTTTTTCCTCAAAGATTCTGCTGCCTCGGTAGTTTTGGGCTGGTCCTCTCGGGTGTCTCCTGCAGGCGAGGTCTCATCCCGATGCTCCTGGACCTTGTCCATCTCCTGTGCTGCCCTGTTGCCTCCAGTGCCATCACGGGCAAACACAGTCTGTTACTCCTTAGTTCCTCCAGGTCTTTGGAGGGCCCCAATACCTGCCTGCATGGATCATCCTGCCTACTATGGCAATTGTAGGGGCAGGAATGGCCACGGAGCAGGTTTTCTGATCCAGCAGACCAGGTAAAGGAGGAGTCCTGGAGCCCTCAGTGGATTTTCAGGCTTTTTTGGGATTTACTGGGTACATGGAAGGTAAGGATGCTGGGGGGCCGGGAGGCTGGCAGGGTCCCAGCCCCCAGCAAGTCTTCACTCTGGCTGGCGTTCTCTGGCATTCTCTGGTTCTTCTGCTTCTGCTTCTTTGCTTCTCCTCTGTTCCTCATTCTGCTTCTGCTGGTGTCCCTGTGATGCCACCTGTGGGTCTGCTACTCCTAGGTAGCCTATTTGGCCACCATTGTGTCACCTAAACAAGGTTAAAATGGCCTGGCCAGTTAGATACAGGAGCCCAACCCTTCAGATCTTCAAATCAAAAGAGCACAAAGCTGGATCAAGATGGGAAGATTATGCATCACAAGGTATTTCCGGAATGCCAGTGAGGGGGTGGGGGGTGGCACTGGGGACTGATGCTTAACATGTACTCCTGACTTATATATCATGAGGTATTACAGGGAACGCCTGGGGCTGCTGAGGACAGATGTATGACAAGGGACCCCAGAAGCTGATCAGTGGAATGCCTTGCTGATAAGATTAGAACCATGGCTGGGGGATTAGGGTGTGTCATCAAGTAGATAAGTGCCTGGAGGGCAGACTCACAATCCCTAATCTTCTACACCCTTTCCCTTTCTTTAATCGCCTTCCCCTTAATCTCCTTTTGCTCCTCCCCCTTACAACCAATACCATGTGTCAATAAAAGGGCCAGGATCTTGCTCTTCAGCAGCATCCTACATTGTGCAGCCTGCTCCATGACTCCCGTTTGTCAGTGTGGTGTTGTCTGATGCAACAGCCGCCCTTAAAAGCCCAGTCTTAGCCCAGGTGAATCCCATCCACCTATGCCCACACCCTACTCCAGGTGCCCGCCATCAGGCATGCATTCGGGACCACAGGATTCCCTCATCTATCCTAATGGCAGGAGGGCAGAAAAGCCTGATACTTTTTACTTTACCCTATAGCTTGTTATACAACTCTTCTCAGAACCCACTGCTGTGTTCCTCCGCCCCACCTCCTGATGCCCTTCAAGAAGACAGGTTAGGGCCTCCCCGGTGGCGCAGCGGTTGCGCGCTGGGCTGCGAAGCTGCCTGCGGCCTCTGCGGCGCCGGTTCAATCCCTGGCTGCCGAACGAGGGTCCCACATGGCGCGCAGACCTCTCCTGCCGCCCGCTGCTCCCCTCAGCAGTGTACTTCGTCACTCTGCCTGTTCTGCTCCCCGCTCTGGCTCTGGTGAATTCTCTCACCCTCCCGCGCTTCTGACTGTACCCAGTGCTTGTATAAATAAATAAATAAATCTTTAAAAAAAAAAAAAATAAAAGGAAACATTTCTGTTAAAAAAAAAAAAAAAAAAAAAAAGAA
This sequence comes from Talpa europaea, assembly GCF_964194135.1. Classification (NCBI taxonomy): domain Eukaryota; kingdom Metazoa; phylum Chordata; class Mammalia; order Eulipotyphla; family Talpidae; genus Talpa; species Talpa europaea. The sequence goes on from NC_140080.1 coordinate 50,065,504, forward strand.
GACAGGTTATAGTCTCCTTTCCCAGGCTGGCTCCCTCACATCTGAGTCTAATAATGCCTTACCTGATTCATCTACAACCAGATAGCTGTAGGTGATTCTTTCCCTAGAAGACAAAGTGTTACAGGACAACCCCCATATGAAATGGGTTGGCCTGACTGTGGGTCCTCACTATGTGCTTAAAAGTGACTTATAATATGACTCAACCACAGGCACACACAAAAAGTTAATAAAGGGTTTATTTACAAAAAAGCGGGAAATGGAGACATGAATAACTCAGAGAGAAAGAGAGGGAGATAAAGTGGTGGATGCTTCCTACCAGTTCCACTGAGCTGTAACCCCAATAGCATGCTGAGAGCCAGTGAAAACCAAGAGCCAAGAGACCCCCAAGGTCCACATGTCTGGTTATATGCCAACCCTGGCTGCTTAACTCCACTTTCAGTTCCCAGCAATCCTCCCTTCGAGGTGATCACAGTATGGGATTTGTAGTTTTTGGTGTCTTGGACCTCTTTGGTCTGGAGTGGGGGTAGAGTCCATAAAACCTGTGTTTGTAGAGTTTGTTCAGGGCATCCTTTCTCCCCAACAAAAGGACCCAGTCTTTGGGGTTGGGGCCGTGTAACAGTTACTGTGAATGTGCAAAGTGGAGCTGGCAGGACGCAGCAAGGTCTGCTGCATCTAGGGCCAGGGTCTGTGCACCCAGTAGGCAAAGTCTTACCAAGTCCTTCTGTTAGGGGGGAAGGATGTCCTGAGCGAATTCCATACAGGCTTTGTGGACTCCACCCCCACTCCATCAAGACACTGGGAACTACAAATCCCAGGATCCTCAAAGGGAAGTTGTGAGGACCTAAGGGTGGAGTTAAGCAGCCATTTTCTCTGTTTGTAAATAAAACCAGACATCTTAGTGGGGGTGAGCACTCACTTGGCTTGTGCTCCCAGCCAGGTAGGTTTGGTCTCTGCAGGACTTTTGGGATTCCAGGTTGGCGCAATGGGTAGGACACATTTAAGAATTTATCTCCCTCTTTTCTCCCTGAGTTGTACATTTCCTCATTCCCCTTCCTGTGTAAATAAGCCTTTGTTAACCTTTTGTGTGTTCCTGAATTGTAAGTCCCCTTTAAGCACACAGGTGAGGACCCACAGTCAGGCAACCTGTTTTTTTTTTGGGAGGGGCAGGGGCAGGATGCAGCAGAGGCCTGCTGCTGGTTTTGGGAGCTCCCTCTGCCCTAAGTCCCACTTGAGGGGGTGGGAGCGAAGGCCTGCTGCCCATCTGGCCCACTGCTGTCCACAACAACTTGCAGACAAGGAGCAAGGCCACATTACTTACTGCCTTTTAATTGTTTCAAAAAAAATAAAATGGCTACTTCATTCCACCTCTTTCCCAGCATTGCCCTTGCTTGGGATGTTGGGGGTGAGATTCAGACTCTTGTCAGCTCTGGGCCTCTTCACCACTAGGGGAGATCCTGGGTGGCTCCCGGATGCCACAAGAAAAGGGCCTGAACACAAGCCAAGATAAACATGCAGCTTGGGAGTGCACGTGTGAACAAAGATATACCTCAGAACCCATTGGAAGCAGTTCTATCTGGAGAAGCACATACTGGACAAAAGAAAGAAGACATTCTATTAACACCAATTTCAGCTGTTTCTTTTTACTTCTAGTTGTGACTATTAGAATAATAAAAATTATATTGACTCATATATGTTTTATCAGTTAGCACTGATCTAGATTGTTTTGTTCACCTGACTGATGATTCACGCACCTTATATAGAATATAAAAAATACCAGCACTACTCCCTGGGAGTGATGTCCACTCTCACATCACAGGTTCATGTAATGAACCTACAGCAAATTTACCTTGGCCTCTGCCCCCAATCCTTGGCACAGAATCCCTAAAATCTCTTTTATTCCCTAAACAATAGTAGCATCTTTTGCTCTAATGAGGTAGCAACTCACTAGCCTCCTGGGTGGGGAGTTATCACCAGAAAGACCATGCCATGATTAGAAGCTTGAAGTTTTCAGTCCCCCAGCCTCCAGGAAGGAGGAAATGGAGTTAATAATTGGTCATGCCAATAAGTGGAAGCTCCTTAAAATCACAAGCTTACTAGGTTTGGAGGAGCTTCCAGGTTGATGCACAGGAAGAGGTGCACCTGGAGAGGACAGGCAAACTCTGCACCCTTCCCACAGGCCTCTTCACCTGACTGTTAATCTGCATGCTTTAATAAATAAATATATCCTTTAATAAATAAAAGTGTTTCCCTGAAGTGCGGGAGCACCTCTAGCAAATTAAGTAAACCTGAGAAGGAGTCTTGGGAACCTCCACTTTATCACCAGATCAGACAGAGGTTGTGCACAAGCTGGGAATCTATCACAAGTGGTACTGAACCAAGGAAGGGAATATCTCGTGGGGCTGAGCTCTTAACCCATGGGTTCTGATGCTGTCTCCAGGCAGAAGTGCTAATCCTGAGGTAAATTGTAGGACATGCTGCTGGTATCAGAGAGAATTTGATGTGGGAAAATCTCAACACATCTGGTATCAGAAGTACAAGAAATGAAGTGTTAAGTGTGAGTGTTTCGTATAAGAAGTAAAGGATCCTCATGGGGAAGAACACATAGGAGGGAAGAACAGAGAAGGAAGGAAACTGAGGCTTTTCCTTTATACCTATCCTCACCCAGATCCCATTGGACTTGATTTCTCAAAGCAGTAGGTACAAAATAAGGCAGGATACATAGCTGTTCTGGTAAATCACATGGAGAGGCTGAATTTTTTCCAATGCAAACTGAGACTATAAAATCTTCCACTTCTATTTCTAGGACCCTGTTTTTGCTATGGCATAGAAAGTGAATTGGAGTGGGAAGCCAGGAGGTCTTCGCATTTGTACCGATGGAAGACGGTAGCCACCCCATGGAGTGCTGACAAATGTTTAACAATTCATTGAAGAAAAAAAAAGAGCTTTGATCAGTAACCTTTTGTTATTGCTTATACAGAAATGCCCCCACCATGCCTGATTTCAAGCTACCAACTTTGTTGTTGTTGTTTTTATTAAACATTTTTACTTTCTTACATCATTGTTCAATTTTGTACTATATTGGATTTCTCTCCTCAGGTATAGTCCCCATAAATCTCCCACCACCACATCACCCATGAACTGTCACCATAATCCCCTGTGTTCTTCCCTCCCCTGTTTTGGCCCCATCCCTCCCCTGCTATATGCCTCAGATCTGTAGTTTGTTTAAAGTTTTGTCTTTTTTTTTTTTTGAGCCTTTGCTCAGTTTCCCTATAGTCCTCCTATAAGTAAAAACATCTTATAATTTTCTTTTTCCTTCTCATTTCACTGAACATAATCCCTTGTAGCTCCCTCCATGTTGCTGCAAATGGCATGAGTTTATCCTTTTTGATTGTTGAGTAGTAGTCCACTGTGTATATTATACATGTTCTTGATGCATTCATCTATTTGGGGGCATTTAGTTTGTTTCCATATCTTAGCTTTTGTAAATAGTTCAAGCTACCAAGTTTAAGATTAAGTTATTGATGACAAAATTGGGAACAGGCATTAAACAATCAACTCTCAAGAGTGAGATGGTTGCATTTGGGGTTGATTTTTTTTGTCATTTGTTTTGTTTTATTGAGATATCATTGACATACTTACCATTGTGAAGTTTAATGCATACAATATGCCGATTTGATACATACATATATTGCAATATGATTACTTCCCTGGCCATTAGCTAACGTACTTGTATCATAACACATAATTATCACTACTTTTGTGAAATGAAAACAATTAAGATCTACTTTCTCAGCAATTTTGACATTTATAATATGGCTTCTATGCAGTGATTATCCTATAATCACTGTAGAGTGCATTAGAGTTGCGAAACTTATTTACCTACCGGTTGCCAGTTTGTGTCCTTAAATAACATCTCCCGAGTTTCCCCAGAGCCCCACCTTTGGTAACTACCATTCTACTCTCTGTATATGAGTTTGGTTTTTGAGATTCTGTATGTAAGTGCTATCACACGGTATTTATCTTTCTCTTACATTCCCTTTCACTGTCTCACATTCTCACCAACAGTGCACAAGGATTACCTTTTCTCCACATCCTCTGCAACACTTGGTAATTGTCTTTTTTTTAATATTTATTTTTATTTATTTATGTATACAAGAACTGCAGTACAGAACAGTAGTGTGGGGCATGAGAGGATTCACCAGAAACAGAGTGGGGAGCACAACAGGAGGATCTACTGAATACACAGTGGGTGAGACAGGAGAGGTCTGCTGCACCATGTGGGTCATCTCCCTGGATGTGGATCAAATTCATGCCACAGTAGCTGGCAATAGCTTGATAGCACTGCGATGTTAACCTTTGCACCACCAGGGAGGTCCTGTTTCTTGTCTTTTTTATTATAGTCATTCTAAGAAGGATGAAGTGGTCTCATTGTGATTTTGAATTGCATGTACCTCGTAGTTATTTATGTTGAGCACATTTACATGTACCTGTTGGCAATTTATAGGTTCTTTTTTGAAAAATGTAGTTCCTACGTCCATTTTTAAATCAGAGTGCTTACTTTTTGTTGACAAGTTGTATGAGTTCTTAATATTTTGGACATCAACCGCTTATCTAATATATGGTTCATGAATATTTTCCATGACATAGGTCACCTTTTTGATTGTGAGATGGATGTATTTTGGAGATGGACTTGACAGGACTTGCTAATGGACTGGATGTGGAAAGAGGAGGAAATTAGGAAAAGTTCTTGGACACTGACAGGGCACTGAACTGGAGCACATCCTTGCGATAGGGCAGAAGAAATGGGGCCTGGAGACTAATTCAGTAATCATCAGAAAAACAGGTCTTTTTATCCACTGGAAATGTGCTCACAAAGAGAAAAAGCAGAGTTTGGAAGAGCCCTCCTCCCTGGAGAAAGGCCTGGAAGAGAAGTGGGAGAGAGCAGGAGGGTGACGGAGTCCCTTTGGAAAGGAGCGTGGATACCACCTCCCCCGCCGAGAAGTGACCCTGACCAGATTCTGTGTCTGTGGAAATGCGATCACTCTCCGCAGCCCAGACCAGGCCCATTGGAGGGCATCCACACACGCAGGTGTTTGGCGCAAACCCAGGGAACACCAATCTGGGTCCAAGAGACAAAATTAAGATTCCTGGACAGAGGATGGACTTGCTGAGCCAACACAGAGTTAGACATCAGATTTTCACTGTTGCCACTCTCTTTTGGGGTAGACACCAGATGTTTTTCTTTGGAGATTCAGAATTTGAAATTTGAAACTAAAAGGGCAGTTTGAACGTCTTGTCAGCCTTCTGAATCCTGCTCTACTGTAACTGCCAAACCGGCGTCCAAGCTTTGTCTCACCAGTGATATGAAAATGACATGGTGGGATTCAAGTTCCACTGTCCTTCCCCAAAGTGCCCCCTCACACCTATCCTTCGAGTCACAGAAATGTGTCAGGCATCTGTGTTAGTGGTGTGTGCATGTCACCTCCCTCAGCCCTCCCAGCTCTTAGATGGGTGGGGAACCATTTAAGCCCTGATTACAGATGAGGAAACAGAGGCCCAGAGGGGTTGAGTTAATTGCCCAGTGAGGCTGAGTTTCGACTCCAGCAGAGTGGGCCTGAGTCACTGGGAACCAGTGCATTGTGCTGAGTGTGGAGGGTGATCAATCTCATTTCCTTTTGGGCTTTTAAGCTCCTTGAATTTTGGACAGTGCCATACCATCTTCTACTTTAAGGTAGCCTTACAACAGCTATCCAAAGTAGGAATTAATACCAGTGAGAAAATTGAGAGGGTTAAGAACTTGAGAAACCAGTGAGGGTTAGGAACTTTTCCAATACCACACAGCAATATTAGTGATCATTCTGGAATCTAATCCTTAGTTATTTGTTCTGAAGCCTGTGCTTTTAACTACAGCAACAGAAATAGATATTTAAATCTAGAGAGAGAATGAGAATAAGTGAGTCAAATAAGCATGAAAATAAATGCCATCCCTGTATAACAGTTTGGTAAAGGAAAGTGCCAAGGATTTAGAAGCACAAGATTTAACATCCAGGGCAAATTGCTTCACTTTTATGAAGTCTCTTTCTATAATTGCAAAACATCCTTCCTACGCCTCAAGACTGTTAGACTTTTAAAAATGAATGAAGACATTTCTGTTTGCAAAGTGCTATATTGTTTTTGCATTGACCAAATGCAAAAACACCTTTTCTCACTTGGATTATGAGGTTATAAAATGGCTCTTCCTCATTCAAGTAAACCTTGTTCCAAAGGCCTCTCTCAGGCTGGTGTAGGAGCGGAGAGGAAACTTCCCCCTAGCCCTCTAGATTCTTCTCAGGCTGGTGGAGCAATCAAATTAACATCAGATTAAAGAACAAATTTAATTATGTATGTATTGAGAAAATACATAAATGTGCATTCTCCCCTAGAAGTTCTCATATATTCTAGTGCACTAAAGTGAAGTTCCAGAAAGACAGTAGGGCCACATGAGGGTGCTCATCCTGAGCTAAGGGATGGGATAGGGGCCTGGGCCTTCAAGGGGAGAGGAGAGGGGTCTCTTCTCTGACAAGGAGAAGGGGGGCTTATATGACAACGGCCAGATGCTCTGTGATTACATATTGGCCCGGCCATATAGATAGCTTTCTCTGATAGAAAGTTTATTTCTGGTAAAAACCCCAATATTGAGTAAGAATCCCCCGATTCTCATGCTTCTAGTAGTGAGGGGAGGAATAAACATTGTCTTGTCAGCCTGAAAAGCCTCACTTGACCTCAGTTCAAAATAATTGAAGGGGAGTGTTTTGGGAAAGTCTGTTGGGGAAAATTTTCTTCCAAGTCAGGAGCTCAGTGTTGTCGTCTTGCGGGGGGCGCTCAGAAATATCAGAGTTGCCTTCATAGGTTTGAGCTGAGCTGAACACCTGCACATAACTTAGGGTATCACATCTGTGTCTTTGAGGGACCCTGTCTGCAGCACATGGGTGGGTTTCCATGACAGATCATTAGCAATTCAGCTTTGGGGAAATGTGTAGATATATAATAGACACCTATTTTCTCCCCTAGAAGTTCTCATATATTCTAGTGCACTATAGTGAAGTTCCAGAAAATATTCGTTTCCTAAAAATTTTGTGCTGTTTGTTGAAATTGTTTTATCAAGGAGCTTCTCATGAAAATAATGGCCTATATAACACACCCTGGGAAATGCTCCATCCTGGAAAGATTTAAGAAACAAACAGCTAAGATGGGAAAAGAATGGGATGGGCCCTCCATTCCTCAAAGGGCGCCTATCTTCTGATGGGAGATGTTAATCTTATTTAAGACTTTCTCACTCACTCACTCTCTTGCTCTCTCATTTTCCTGATAGTTCGTGTATTGTCTTGATTTGATCAAGCACCTAGAAAGCCTGCCTGGACAGGCAGTATTTGCATAAATATTTTGAAACCCACCCCACATTATTTCCTTGAAGGGTGTCCCTGCTTCCCTGCTCTCCAGCCACTATGCCTGATGCTTCCTTTGTAACTGAACCCCTGTGTTCTCTGCAGGGGAAGGGGGTGTTTCTTTCTTTTCTTTTCTCTTGGTAATTGAAGTAATTCCAATTCCATTACATAAATTTCATCTGTGCATCATTATTATAAATCAACAGCTATTTGTGCTGCATTAAATTCACCACTAAAATTCCAATTATTTTATTCATCACACAATTGACCCCTTTTACCCAGTTGACCCACTCCCCTCCACCTTCTGGCAGCCACTGATTTGATCTTACAGTTTAAAATCTATTTTTGTTTCACTTTTAGTTCATTTATCTTTTCATTTAATACTAGTTCATTTACACTTTCACAGCTACACATGGGTATTGCATTGGGCAGCAAGGACCTAAAGTTACGGTGCCATTGTTCAGCTGGGTTTCGGTAAGTGTTTAGAAGGTAGAGAAGAAGGGTATTCTCAAATCTGGCTTGGTTCCCAACAAGGGGCAGTACCCCAACCCTCAGTGAATACCACTAGCATGCACTTCACAGAAGCCAGAAAAGCAAAATGACCAGCACCAAGAGGAGCAGGGCCGTGCAAAGAGTGGCCCAAACACCATTAATACCGCACACATCACAGTGCTGCAGGTGCCTGGAAAAGAACCTTCAGCAGCCCCATAAAGAACCATCTTCATGTCATGGCTTGGGGTTAGGAAAATGACAGCAGGAAAGTATAGCCAAGTGCTTGCCTAGGAGTACGTACACATGCAGGCTTTGGAGAGAAAGACACCAAGGCTGCAGATTTCCTCTTGCTTGAATTTAAATTATCTTACCTATCTGACAGTTTGTTTGCATCCTTTATTAGTAGTAACTCCGGAGCTGGTGTATGTGGAGGGATCCCTGCCCTTGAGAGCTGACCAGGCTCCCGGTACTGCTGTCTCCACCGGGCAAGCGCCAGACTTATTCTGCAGCACCACCTGGTGGCTGGAAAAATTCTGACGCTGGAGCCCTGAACAAGCTGATGCTCTCCTTGATAAACCTAAATTATGATGCCACAAAAAGGCAAGAGGGAAATAAACAACAAATGAAGGCCCATGACATTTCAAAAATATTTTCTTGTGGAAAACAGCATGCAGTGGGTCTTCAAAACTCTTTCCATAGGTGAGATGGGGAAGGTCTCCAAGGAGGGTGCCCATAAGGAAGGCAGCCTGAGCAGAGCTTTCCAGGAGGACTTTCCCAGCCCCCAGCTCACCCACGGAATGCTGAGGCAAGACGGCGGCACAATCCTGACTTGTCCCCAAACAACTCCTTGTCTCCCATATGGGTCAGTGGCTCCACCTGGCCTCACTCCTTCTTCGCTCTCTTTCTTTCTAGTCATTCTTCCTATTTCTCATCTTTCACCCACCATAGCATGTGGGTCTTGGACAGCTTCGGTGCACAGACTCACGTACAGGGCATCTCAGAGAGCCCAAGGCAGTCATGACAAAGCCAAACATGCCTTGCCCTTGAGAACCTAAAGGAGAAACAAGGGATTAACAACATAGAAACCTATGAACAACAGCAGCTAAGAAAAGCACTCAAGGATTTGTTGATTTAAAAAAAGCATCTGATTTTCAGTAGCTTTTCCTTTGCATTTCTTTTGTACCTATAGATGGGTAAGAGTCTGGGTTTCTCAACCCAAGTGTCCAAAAACACGTCAAGAAGATGTGGTGTATATACACAATGGAATACTATTCAGTCATAAAAAAAAAACTCATGCCATTTCCGGGCCTCCCTGGTGGCAGAGGCAGTTGAGTTGCAGAGCTGTGAAGCTGTCCACAGCCTCTGCATTGCAGGGTCGATCCCAGCTGGTGGGGGAGATACCCACATGGTGTGGCAGACCGCTCCTGTCTTGCCCGCTGCTCCCCTCAGCAGTGTATTTCATCAGTCTGCCTGTTCTGTTCCCTGTTCTGTCTCTGGTGAATCCTCTCACCCTCCTGCACACCTGGCCTGTACCCTGGTTCTTGTATGGATGAATAAATAAATCTTTAAAAAAAAAACTCATGCCATTTCCAGCAACATGGATAGTGCTGGAAGAGATTATGCTAAGCAAAAATAACCAGAAGGATAAAGATAAATACTGGATGGTGTCACTTGTATGTGGATTATAAAAAAGCCAAACAAAGACAAATATCAAAACCAACCCTTAAATTCTGACCATAGATCTAAGGCATCCAGAGAGGGCAAGCAGGGCCTGTGAAGCAGGGGGAGAGCCCAGTGTACTGTGGTGGAGGACTGTGGCTGCTTTGGTGGTGGGAGAGATATGGTGACCACACTGGAGGGGAGAAATCCTATACTGGCAAAATATTAACAAGGATGCAAAACAATGCTACTTCATTAAATCTTATCTATAAACAAGAAGCAAGGAAAGGCCTTCAATAACAAAAATAAAAGCATGATTATGGATTGACATTAGTGTTTATTAGTACCTACCTGTGTGAAAGAGTTTCAAAAATAAAGTTCTAAAATCTCAAAGAGTCTAGATTTCCTCAAACCTCCTTTCTACTCCTCAGAATCGTATTCTCTCCTCAGCCCCCAGGTCATCTCTTAGCTTCATATAAATCAGGAAAATTGTATTATGAGAAAGGATCAATATTGGTATGAAAAGTGTTATTTCTGTTTATTTTCATTGAAATAGAGGTCAGAGGCTTCCGCAGCTAACAGCCATGTTGATGTCTGGATGATCAGGATCCATCTTCACCCTCCTATGATGGACCCAGAACCATGATTGCCATGGCATAGGGTAAAGACCCCTAGGATGGCAAAACGTCCAAGTAGGAGTGAAAGGGCCTCCCAGGTGCGGGGTAAGAACTGCATGTCAGGAGGGGCCATTTTATACTTGACCAGAAACCCCTGTTTCCCAGACATACACATCAGGGCTTGGCTGAGACCTTTGGCTGGTGCAGTGCAGCTTACAGGGCAGGCAATTACTCTTGGGGTCACCTTGAATTTCTAAATAATTTTATCTTTGGATTTGTGTTTTGTAAGCAAAGTCCAGTGGGATGGTGGATGGTGCTCTGGGGGCATGGCACATTGGCTCATGAGAGGCCTGCATCCCCACCACCCCAGGATGGTTTCTCAGCAGCCACTCACCACCCCTGCCACCACCCTGCTGCTGTCTGCCGCTGGCTGGTGACCTGATGCAGGAGGGTCAGCATCAAGGGCTTTCTCCTGCACCCAGTCACAGGGTGGGGCCCAGGCCCTGTCGAGGGTCCGCCCCCCAAGAACCAACACTGAATAGCAAATGGCAAACACTCTGACAGGCAGAAAGAGATGGTGAGGAGTCAGCCTGCTTCTTTATTTTTGACAAAAAAAAGTCTTGTTCTTTTTTTCCATGAATGAGAGTTCTGTGGGGTTCCTAATACATTTGCTCTCAACTATTTAATTCAGACCCAAAACATTCAAAAACTGATGAGATTATGAGGCTTAGGCAACAGAGTACTATTCAGTTAGCAGCCTAGAAAAATAGGAGCAAAGATGGCTTCATGATTCTTAATCTGCTGTTAAGCACACATGGCTTAGTTAAGACAGCACCATAGTTCATCAGTTTTATTTTTTTCCCTTAAGTGTTAGAAACTAACATGTACCATCTTGATTCAAATAGCATCCTGAACAAGGCAATTTTAATAATGTGACTACTGAATAATAACTACTGCCTTTTTAAGTGTCTCAATAGTTAACATGACACTGATTTTAAATAATAATAAAGTTAAGCAACAATGATGGCTTACATTTAATGAGTATTATTTTTCACTTAGTTTTCCACAGATAAGATCACCTTATGGCCAAGATTTCATTTCTGTGACTAGATTAAAAGTTCAGTTATCATAAGTCGCTAAGAAATGTCATATCGCCTGCATCACCCCCACCCTACCCCACTGCACTGGTGGGTGTCAGGAAAAGCCCCTCACAGCCTGCAGGTAGATCCCATGGAAGCATTCCATGGGGTCGCTAATGCGCTTGACTACTCTTTTTTACCCACCCATGGAGGCACAGGTATTCTCAGAACGAGGAGTCAAAACCTGGCAACGGGCAGGTGTTTCAACTCCTTCAAAGTCAATGTGAGAATTATCTTACAGTCACTAACCTCAAAGAAGCCTAAATGGAAACATTAAACTTGGAATCGACCTTGAATGACCTAACACAGCATCAGTGAGTTTCCCTCTGATTTTTGCAAATATACCTGGCGTTTAACACAACTTTCTATGGCCACAAATTAGAGGGGACACTGAATGGGCTCCTCATTCAATGGGAAGGTATATGAAGGCCTGCCCGGCACCCCAGTCTTGGACACCAGTAGGGATCTGAGAAATCAGCGCGATTTGGTCACTATCTGCCTGGAGACTGCATCCAACTCCACAGGTAAAGCGCTCTTCTCCCAAGATCGCTCTCCACTTCAGGTGCCAGTGTGCTTCTGAGGGCCTGACAGAGCGCCCACCATCCCTCCTCAGGTTCAATTAATTTGCAGCATCGGATCACAGAACTCGGAAAAACTGTTTACTCACTAGATTATTATGTAGTAATCTTACTACCCTAGATAATTTTTATTACAAAGGATAGTAAAAACCAAGACAAATCAACAAACAGGTAAAGAGACACATAGGGTGAGGTTTGCGGGAAGGTGCACAGAGCTTCCAAGACCTATCCAGGTGCCCATTCCCCCCAAATTTCCATGTGTTCCCCAACTTAGAAGCTCTCTAAATCCCATCTATTGGGGGGTCTTATGGAGGCCTGTAGGGTAAATAAAGTATCAGGCTTTTCTGCCCTCCCGCCATAAGGATGATGGAACCGTGCAGTCCTGAATGCTTGCCTGATGGCAGGCACCTGGAATGGGGTTTGGGCATACGTAGGTGGGTACAGCTGGGCTAAGACTGGGCTTATAAGGGTGGCGTCACGGGGACGACAGCAGAGCAAAAGGAACAGAGAAGCAAAAGCGACAAGAGAACGTCGGAGAGTCCAGAGAGAGTGAAGACTTGCTGGGGCTGGGAGGGCTGCCAGCCTCCTGGCTGCCCGGCACTCCTGTCTGCTATGTACCTGGTAAACTGAAAAAAAGCCTGGAAAAGCCACCAAGGGCTCCAGGGCTCCTCCTCACTCTGTCCACTCTGGTCATAGAAAACCTGCCCATCCTGCCATTACAAGGCCTCATTATATAGATATGACTGATGTAGGGTAAAGAAAATGTCAGGCTTTTCTGCCCTCCCACCATCAGGATAGATGATGGATCCTTGTCCTGATTGCATGCCTGATGGCGGGCACCTGGAGTAGGGTGTGGGCATAGGTAGATGGGATTCACCTGGGCTGAGACTGTGCTTTTAAGGGCGGTGTCACGGGGACGCCAGCAGCAGCAGAAGCCAAGAGAAAAGCCAAAAGAGAAGAAGCCCGAAGCATAAGCAGAGAATACCAGAGAGCCCAGATAAAGTGAAGATTTGCTGGGGGCTGGGAGAACTGCCAGCCTCCCAGCCCCTCAGCACCCCTGCCTGCCACATACCCGCTGAACCCCAATAAAAGACCTGCAAAAACCCACTGAGGACTCTGACTCCTCCTTTACCCGGTCTTCGTGCAATCAGAAAACTTGCACTGTGGTCCATTGCTGCCCCTACAACTGATTAAATCATTGGCCATTGGTGATTGATTTTACACCCAAGCCCTCTCCCTTTTCAAAGTGGTGTGTAAAGGCAACCTTATTAACATAGGATACCTTTATCATTCTCATCAGTTAGGAAACTCCAAGTGTTTTGGGAACTATAAATCAGGAATCATGGAAGAAAACCCAGTATATAGGAGAAAAATAGTTTAGTGATCTGAATGACCAAATATTTTTTCTCATAAATCATAATACCACACTCAAAATCAACATGGGTTACATACTGTAAAAATAGAGATAAAATGAACAAATTTTATTTTATCTTGTATTATTAAGTTTATGAGCCATTTGTCAATTACCATAGAATGGGAAATAAGGTGAGGGGATACACCAGAACTTCTCTTCTGCAGAGAGTCATGCAATTATGTTTTGTTTTTTCTGTTTTGGGGTCTACATTTTTTTGTGGAGATATAATTGACCTATAATATTACATTATTATAACTAGTATTATAACAATATTACATTATTATAACTAATATTATATTACATTAGTTTCAGGTGTACATGATGATTCAATATACACATACACTGCAAAATCATCCCCTAAATAAGTATAGTCAATATCTATCATCACAAGAGTTGTAATTTTTTCTTGTGATGACATCTTTTGAGATTTAATCTCTTAGCAACTTTTATTTATGCAATGCAGCATTGTTAACTGTACTTACCATGTTAATCAGTTCATCCCAGCACTTATTTATAACTTAATTTTGTACATTTTGAGCCCCTTTACCAATTTCACCTACCCTTTGCCCCTACACACACACTGCCTCTAGAAACACCTGTTCTCTCTATGAGCTCAGGTGTTTGAGTTTTGGGAATTTTTTTTTAACTTTAGATTCCACAGGGCCTAAGTGAGATCATATGGCATTTTTCCTTTGCTGAATTATTTCACTTAGTATAATACTCTCAAGTTCCATCCATGTTTTCAAAGATGGCAGAATTTCCCTCTTAATCACTGAATAAATTTTCATTATGTATCTATCACACACATTACATGTGTGTATGTGGTCATACACACATTACATACACACATTACATGTGTGTATGTGGTTTTTTAACATAGGATTACTGGAGCATAGGCCAGAGGTGTGGGGAGGTAAGAGGATTCACCAGAGACAGAATCAGGGACAGGCAGACCAGGCGGATTTGCTGAAATACACTGCTAAGGGAAGCAGTGGACAAGACAGGAGAGGGGTCTGCTGTGCCACATGTGGGTCAGCTCTCTGGCTGGGGATCAAACTGAGGGAGTAGCAGTGATAGTGCTGAGACTTAACCCCTAGGCCACCAGGGAGGCCCTGTGTGGTCATATTCTCTTTACCCATTCACCCATCTATGGACACTTAAATCTTTTACCACATCTTAGCTATTGTAAATAATACTGCAATGATCATAGGATTGCAGAGACTTTTTCATTTCCTTTAAAGAAATACCCTGAGGTGGAATTGCTGTATCATATGGCTATTGTATTTTTAAATTTTTGAGAAACTTCCATGTTGTCTCCCACTAATTTACATTCCCATCAACAATGCACAAGGGTTCCCTTTCCTCCACATCTTCACCAATACTTGTTATTTTTGTCTTCTTGATAATGGTCATCCTACAGTGTGAGGCATTCTCATTGAGGCTTTGATCTGCATTTTTCTGATGAGTAATTATGTTACACACCTTTTCATGTACCTGTTGGCTCTTTGGATATCTTTAGAAAAATGCCTATTCAAATTCTTTGCTCATTTTTTAATCAGATTGTTGTTGTTTGCTACTATGATATGAGTTCCTTACGTATTTTGGATATTAACGCCTCATCCAATAAATGATTTGCAAATATTTTCTTCCATTTCATAGGTTGCCTTTTCATTTTGAAGATGCTAAGACAAATGTATTTTGAAGTAAAAGCTAATGAGATTTTGCTAGTGAACTGAACATAGAAAGACGAGAAATCAGAGCTAAGTCCTAGGTTTCTGGTTTCATTTGCTGGGCAGTTTTTTAGTTGGCATGTGTACTTGTTTAGCAGTTGGCATGTGTACTTGTTTGTTTGGCTTTTGGTGTCAAATCAAAAAAAAATCTCATCAACAAGACTAATGTCAAAGAGTTTCCTGCCTGTTTTTCTTCTAAGAGTTTTATGGTTTCAGTTCTTATGTTCTTGTCTTTGATCCACTTTGAGTTAATTTTTGTGACAGTAAGTAAGACAATAAGTTATCCACTTTCATTCTTTTTCATGTGGCTGTCCGGTTTTCCAGAACCAATTATTGAAAAAACTATTCTTTTCTCATTGTATATGCTTGGCTACTTCATCATAAACTAAGTAACCTGTATATTGCCCTTAATTTTGATAATTCAGCAGTTGAACACTCTGTCAAGCATGTCAAATAAGTTGGGCTAGGATTGAGTGTAATGTTTCTGCAGAACCAGATTTGGGAAGCCAGAGAATAGCTGTAGAGGCACTCCAAAATCAATCTAAACAAGCAGAGAGTATGAGTCTTTATTCAAAAACCCCCCAAACTGAGACACTGTTGTTTCAATTTAGGTATTTCTCTGGAAACAGGAGCGCACAGGACGGCTGATTGTCAAGGGACAACTTGTATTAGGCGGGCACACAGGGAATGGGCAGTAAAAGGATCAACTTGATTCTGCCATATTGGAGACTAGAGACAGAATATCCTAAGTTAATAAACAAATTCCTTTTAACTTTTGCAAGTTGACAGGATCATCTGGCTCCCAGTGGAGTGTTCATCTGTCTATACCTACACAGATGCCACGAATGTGGACCCGGACCTAAGTGGCTTATGGAAAGGTGGGATGGGAAAGTCAAGGATATAAAAAAAGAAAAACATTCTGAAGAATGCTGAGGAAGCTGTTGAGAATGTGGAACAAAGCAAATCAGTTACTGAACCACTTCCAGAACTCTTGTGATATATTAAAACATTTGTTGCTAATTCAACAATGTACTAAACATCAGTTAAATTATGAATTCAGGGCCTCCCTGGTGGCCTAGGGGTTATGTCTCAGTGCTACCACAGCGAAGGCCTACTGCGATGGGCTGCGTTCAATCCCTGGCCAGGCAGCTAACCTACATAGCATAGCAGACCTCTCCTGTCTCACCCACTGCTCCCCTTAGCAGTATATTTCAGTAGATCTGCTCCCTGTTCTGTCTCTGGTGAACCCTCTCATCCCTGCACCTCTGGCCTATGCCCCAGTTCTTCTATGCAAAAATAAATAAAATCTTTAAAAATTAGTGAGTTTACTTAGAATGCTTGAAGTTAGCACTGAAATTAAAAATATGTACCCATGAATTCAGTGCAGGTATCTGTCTTGCTCTGTGACATTTATAAAGCATCGTCAATAAAAATTATCTCTCAAGTAACTAAAGTCGTAAGTAAAAGATAATGGCAGCAGGACTGAACCTACACCACACTAAAAACATGAACCATTATTTTAATTTTGCACAGAAATCTTCTGAAAAGAGAAGTTTATAAGCAATGAAATAAACTACTAAAATGCAAAATGTTCTCACTGTCAAGGTCTTTAGCATTAAGAATGTAAGATATAGAATGGTCTACTTAAACTGGGAAGATCACATTCCAGAACCGGCTTAGAAGTGCTTTAGAAGAGAGAACAGGTAAGTTTTCTATGTAAAAGTTCTAATATTTGAAGAGAGCAGTACAAACCAATTTTGTTTCAGATATCTTTTTCTGTTCTACTTGTGAAATCACAACCAAATCTCATCTTAGCTTCAGGGAATAAAAAAACTATGGTTTGACTCTGAGATTTGAAACACTTGGAACTCAAGAATCATGGAAGAAACCCTAGCTGGTGGGTGGGCCCCAAGAGGCAGGTAGCTCAATATATGTCCGTGCGTCCACATACCTTTCAGAGCACATCCTTAAATCCTAAATGTGCCTTGGCCTAATATTTGGTAAGATACATTCAAACCCTCTAAGTTAGGCATGGAGGCCTAGGGAAAACAAGGAGCCCCATAAGTTAAGGACTAAGTAATGTTACATCTATCTGGTTGGAATCATGTTAGATAAATATTGGTTACTAGAAATTAAGAGAAAAAGCATGACTGGAGGCCAGCTAATTTCAATAAAAACAAACAGAATAACATTTGTTGAATGCCTTTTTTCGTTGTGTTTATCAATAGTTACAAATGCCTTATGTGCCAAACACTGTTCTGGAAGACTCTCTGGCACAGAAAAAAATAAAGGTCCTCCTCTCAGGGAGTTCACATTTTAATGGGGGAGTCACACAATAAATGCATGAATGCAGAGCAAAATTCCAAATACTGAAAAGTATTCTCTCTCTCTGAAAAAAGAAACTACTATAGAAGTCACAGGTCTACTTTCTACATAAATGGCTGATAGCCACAGAAGCAGGTAGGAAGTCGGGGTGAAGATGTTAAGACACATAACCACTCATTCCCTCCAGCCCTGAGATTCTACTCAGTAGGTTCAGAGAAAGAAATCACACAGGGCAATTTTGAAAATACACCCCAGGCTCAAGGGTATTTTATGGAAACCCAAGGGCAAGAGGCAGTTGGGCCTAGGGGTGACACTGTTACAGTGATGGAGTGCTAGAAGCAATCTGGGAAATCAGGGTGCATTGCAGATGGCTTTCTGTTTCCCCAACCACAAGAAAGAAGTCACTGTCACCCAATGTTCCTTGGTCTGGGGCAGTATTCAGGATAGTTAGGCCAGTTTCTGGGTAGTAAGAGCCAATCCTTATGGTCTCTGATAGGGAACCTAATTTGCTCAGCTGGAGTCAGAAGCCTATCTTGGGACCAAACAACCTTGCGGGGACAGAGCAGCTTCCCAAAGGAGTAGGGCGTGTCTAACACATTGTCTTGTAAACTCACAAGGCACAAGTTCAGAGTCATTGGCCATGGTGAAGACAGGTAGGTGTGAGGCTCCAGACCACAGAGCGAAATGGGACCCAGACAAAAATTCAGGAAAGTGAGGGTAGGCAGCAACCTAGATTAGAGAGACTGAGGGCTGAAGCCCATGAGTCACAGACATGTAACTGGGAGGCGACCACAGGCAGGGAGACAGGAATTTCCTAACAAGGACTTGTCCTCAGTTACAATAAAGACCGTGTTAAAGATAAAATGAGGTCTTAGATAAAATGACTTACACTATCGCCAAGGAAGTTTGACTGTCAAAACTGTTAACTGACCTTCGCTTCCATAAAGTACAGTCTCTTTCATTACCTTAATATTTACTGAGTCCGTACCACTTGACAGCTACTCTTTTAAGTGCTTTACATGTCATTTAATCCTCAAAACTATTCTTTTAGTAGATGTGATTGCACTCCTCCTATTATGTCTTCCTGATAGGGAAGCTAGTTTGCCCAAATCCCATGAGGCAGTAGGAACCATGTGACAGTCTTGTCCAGATGCCAGCTTGCCTGCTCTGCAATACTGCTTCAACTGGTTTCAATGAATTCTATCTGTAAGGAGGGACAGATAAAATTTTTAAAAGGCCAAGGAAAATAGTTCCAACAAAATGTGCCTTACTCCAGGTTTATAGCCTTAAACATGAGGACAACAAAACTTTCTAAGTCAACTTATGTACAAATCTTGGGACCTTCTTTACAAACTAAGACACATGGGGAAACCTTCATTTTATGCCTATTTTGCAAAGCTGCTTCCCAGCCAGTCAAGCCCTGCATCCCAGTGTTTCAGATAATATAATTACTTGGATGAGGATTAAGATAAATATTGGGATTTGACAGAAAAATGTGAAATATGAGATCTAAAGAGAAAAGGGAGGTAGAATGCCTCAAGATGACAGAGACCCTGCTTTTAGACTTTCCAGATGTCCAGGCACCAGTTAGCACAGGGGTACCTTGGGTTCACCCTCTGGGGGAAAGTCACAAACATCTGAGCTAAAAAAAAAAAAAAAAAAAAAAAAACAAAAAACAGCCTACCTGAGCCAAGTGTCTAATGTTTTTAACTGAATGTTCAAATTCCTATGTAAAAATTGAAAGCTCAAACTCCAAATTTGCCTGCTGAAATTGTTTTTCATTTAAATAGTTGATGGAAAACCAAGGAACCAGTTCAAGCAACATCTCCTGTTAGATATCTTCCAACACCAAAAACATTCAGAGTAAATTAATTCCTCAGGGTTTGCTTAATAACAGAATGATTACCAAGGGTAAAATGCAATGATATAGGTGAAATCACTATGTATGTATCTAACAGGTAACAGTAACCACTTTAGGATTAAATATGTTTTTATATTAAACGCCTATAATGAAAGGAAAAGTTTAAAAAAAAAAAAAAACGTATTATTGGCCACAAATGCTCTTGAGCCTAAGTAGCTGGTGATAGACCCCACTATGGCTTATTCTCCTTTCCTCGGCCCTTAGGATACAAAGGCTTGGCTCCATGTGATGAGTTGAGTCAAGTCAAGTGTATCCCTTCCGGGGAGGGGGAGCAATCACTGCTGGAAGGGTTCTCTAGAGCTTTCCCTGGCCACTGTGACCCTGAACACTCCCTTGGCCTGCCCTATGAGCAAAGCCCTCAGTTGACCTATGGTGACCATGGAGCATGAATGAAAACAAACATTTGTTGTTTGAAACATTCTGGATTGTTACTACAGCATAATCATGACCCTTTCTTGACTGACCAACTTTTGATGAAGTCAAGCCTTCCCTGTAGTCCACACCATTTTATCCATAGTTGCAGTTATTTCATTAAGTTTATCTATATAATTCCTACTAAGTTATGGGTATATTAATATAAACACTATTGAATCACAGCCTAAATCCACAAAATATGAAAAGGTGCAGAAACCTTTTGGGTAATTAAGACAAAACTTGAATCAAAAAGGGAAGTTATTTTCACCCTGTTAGGTTCAGAAGCCTATCTATACCAATCAAATTATAAAATGCTGACTAGGATTATCAAAAACACCACCACCACTGCATAAGGAAGAAGCTTTAAATATGGAATTAAACCCTGGCCTCTACAGAAATAGCACAAGAATCCATGTTTACTCATCTGTGGTATGTGGAGAATGATTCTGCAAGTATGTAGCACCCACAGCACACATCCTACTCTATGAACAATAACTTATTGTGGTTCCAATAGCATTTGGCCCACTCAAGTCAATCCATTAATTTTCCTTAGTTGGCTGAATTAAATGACTCAATCTGGGCAGGTATAAAAATAAGTATTTCATATTGATCGAGTAAATCAGCCCTATGGTGATAACACTTTGTCAGGTTAAGAGTAAGTTTTAAAATCATTATGATAATTCACATGCTTATAGTTAACAACCTGGCATGCTTTCTTTAAATGTTTGAGTCATTGAGAATTTAAGTCCACAAACAATACTTGAAAATTTGGAAACCTGATTTATGATTTATATGTATACATTAGATTTATAACTTTACAAGAATTAGTTCAGTGCTTACAAAGATTTTGAAAGTTAAGATTTAAGACTGCCCTACATTAGGCCCCTTGAAAGCTTTGGAAGAATCAGATATAAGAAAACCGTAAATGTAGTTTAAAATGTTTGAGCCTTATACTCTTAAGGTGATTTATGCAAGCGGGGCTAATGACAGAAATTTTATTCAATGACCTTATTTAGTAACTGATAATTAATAGTCACGTAAGTTCTTTCCATGCACAAAGGCCTCTCAGACATTAAAACAAAACACTCCAATGGAAGAGGCTTACTCTCCTTTTTTAAAGTGTTTGTCTCCATTCTGTTTTCTTTCAAGAAATTTTTAATGTCCTTAAATTTTATATCTGGGCCTCCCCAGTGGTGCAGCGGTTGAGCGCTGGGTTGAGAAGCTGCCCGCGGCCTCTGCAGTGCCGGTTCGATCCCCGGCTGCTCCCCGGCCACTGGAGGAGGGTCATGTGATCCCCGGCTGCTCCCCGGCCACTGGAGGAGGGTCCCACATGACGGGCAGACCTCTCCTGCCGCCTGCTGACTGGAAATTAAGGCATTAAGTACATACAAATGCAAAACAATGCCAGTTCACACTAGTTTTCTTAGGCTCCTAATGGCATGATTTTCTCTTTTAATGCAGTGAAAGAATTATCCCCTTGAAATAAATAATAAAGTCTTCCATCACTCCCAAGTAGAAGATAATATAGTACTATAGTAACTGAATGATCAATATCTTAAAAAAAATTTCTAATAGTTTAACATCATCCTAAGTGCTGTTCTTGTATATCCTATAATTACAATCACATAATTGAGAACATTCCCTTGGAAAATAAGGAAATTAATGAGCAAAGCAAAATGAGTAACAGCAAAAAAAAATCATGCCCATAGTTTTAAATTTTATTTTCATAATTATCTTCCTATAGAGGCAATAATCTGCATTTCCATAACATATTTAATATCCTACTCATAAAAGAGCTGGAAAAAATAGGAATAAAGCACAGATTCCATACACAAATACCATACTCTGCATATGTACAAATAAATTCAATATATTAAATATATTTTGTAGACTGACTTCACTTATAATATTATAGAACATTGAATATTAGATTCTGAGCATATTCATGCAGACTTCCACTTTGGTAAAAGTGTAACACAAGTTCTGGAAAATAATTTCCTGTTGTAAACACCAAATTTTCCACTTCTGGCTAAACTCTCAGGATAAAAGACTTAAGTGGAAAAATAAAATACATAAAGGTAGAACAAATGCTCTTTACTAGACACCACATAAACTAACCCTGACATCAAAGAAAATTTACAAGTTCTTAAACTAGTCATTAAATGTTCTTAAACTAGTTCTTAAGAACTGCACACTATTCTGAAATGTGGGGCAGGGAGGGTGGAGAGAGGTTATGCTTCTATAAAGCCTCTTAGGTTGATTAAGGCTCAGTCACACTGCTGCTACAGAACGCACTGAACTATTCCACATTTTGGGGTTTTTTAATGTATAAGAAAAGTGTAAAAGTAAAAATATTTTTTCCAAGGCTGAAATGGGTAGTATGGTCTATAAACAAATGTTCTGAAATATCTCTTAAGTACTGCTAAATCTTTTTAAACAAATTATTAATTAGCTCAAATGGGTATTAATCAAAGACTCCAGAAGTTGCTGACCGGAGCTGCAGGGTATGACAGCAATGATGAGATCTCTGAAACATTAGTATGTCTTAAAACACAAATTCTTAAATACAGCTTTGTTGAGACTGTTCAAAGTTAATCTCCATACAATTATTGAAAAGGAGCTCTTCCCAGAAGTATGCAAGTAACTTGAGAAATCAGAATATTAAATTTATTAATGTGTTTGAGTCAGACCATCAGTCAAGATTTCTATCCTAATACATTACCTGTCAAGCACACCTGCCAAACAAGGTGGTTATTCTGTCTAGCCAACTGTGACTAAAATAATTTTCAATAATTTACCTTAGTGTTTGCAGGAAATCTTACACAACTCACAAAAGGTAGGAGTCTATGATGAGCAGACCATGAGAGGACAGGAAGTCACTCTGGGTGGCATCTGCCTGCAGAACTCACTGCTGGCTGGAGTCTCTTTCCAATAACAGATTGGGAGATGGGTCTAAGCCACACAGGGTGAAAAGGAATGCTTCAAAACTAACCTTTGAGGAAATACCATTAAGGATTAAAATATTGGCAGTATAGTACCTTAAATATAGATCCTTTAAAAACAGTACTTTCTGGGGCCTCCCCAGTGGCGCAGCAGGTTGAGCACAGCGCTGTGCAGCTGTCCGCAACCTCTGCCCGCGTGGGTTTGATCTCGGGCCGGCCAGGGAGATTCCCACATGGCGTGGCAGACCCCTCAGCAGTGCCTTCGGTCTGTCTGCCTGTTCTGCTCCCCACTCTGTCTCTGGTGAATCCTCTCACCCTCCCACTCCTCTGGCCTGTACCTCTGCTATTGTATAAATAAATTAAAAAAAAAATAAAAGCACTCCTTTAAAAAAACCCCAAAAATAAATAAAAACAATACTTTCCTTTCAGCTAAATTTTTATAGTATATGACATTTCACATATTAAATTACCTGTTCTGTTACAACTCTAAATGAATTAGAAATTACTTTAGAGGAAATACATATATAAGCTGATGGAAATATTACTTTTTTGCAAGAATGCATTTAAAAAGGCCCTTATTAGTTCACATTTAGTCAAGAACCAAGTGAGTTTAGAGACAGCCACTCTTTTGGTTGAAAAAATAACCATATTCCAGAGAGAACTGAAGACATTTAGAAAGTCATTTTAACGTGCTACCTCCAAAATTTTCAAACTCACATAAGACTTTAAATGTGTCTTTCACTGGGCTAAATTATTTTGTAATGCTCAATACAGCTTCCTGTCCCAATCTTGCCCCTTAACTATTCAATAATTTAAATGTATGTAATATCATAGGGGAAATTTTTCTTTTCAAAACAAAAGTTTAAATACTATTTTGTTTAACCAGTAAACTTCACTTTTAGCAGCAATAATTAAATAAAATACAAAGAAATTCTAAGAGTAAATTACAAGAGCCCAGGTGAAAGGAGTATCTATGATTTTTGTTTAGAACACAATCTTTAGCATTTGGCCAGAAAATTTTAAAATCAATTTTGATAATGCATTTTTCTGTTAATTCCTGCTGGTGTCTCAGAAAAATTTTTTATCATGAAAACAAACCAGAAAATACTTCACATGTAGTGGGTACAATGGGTGATTTAGGGAAATGGAAACTAAAAATTGTTTTTATTAGCATTCAAAACCATGACTGCAATGAAGTCTGGATTCCCTGTGAGAAGTCGAAGTCCATGAGTGGTGTGTCAGCATCATTCCCTTTCTTTCTGTAAACCAAGATCCTAGCACAGCCCTCCTGCATATTCATCTTCATCTTCCTCGGCAGCAGTGGCAGTGGCACCGTCAGGCTTGGTCTGTGGTGTTGCTGCTGCTTTCTTCTTTATTCCCCCTCCTGGAACCACCAAACTCAGGCCGAGCTTCGCATACTGTAAATGACACAGCATAGTCTCAAAAGCTAGATCACTGGAATCCTGATAACCAAGGTTCAACAATAGTATCATAAAAATACAGAGCTACAAGAAGTTCTGTACTTCATGAAAACCAACACTCTCATTTGTTTTGTTTTTTTTTAAAGATTTTATTTATTTTTGCGTAGAAGAACTGGGGTGTAGGCCAGAGGTGCAGGGGTGAGAGGATTCACCAGAGAGCAGAGCAGGTAGATTTACTGAAATACACTGCTGAGGGGAACAGTGGGCGAGACAGGAGAGGTCTGATGCGCCATGTGGGTTAGCTTCCTGGCTGGGGCTTGAACTCAGGCCATAGCAGTGATAGTGCTGAGACTCAATCCCTAGGCCACCAGAGGCCCCAACCAATGCTCTCTTTTAGATGGAAAAACTACCAAAAAAAACCATTCAACACTACTTTGCCTTCAGCAATATGTCACACTTAGGAATGTGAGATAATCTGAACGTACTGAGTTACATAATACTTGTAATAATACCTATAAAATAAAGATCTGCTGAATAAATGATGAGTGTAAGCTAGGGACAACGTTTAAAACAAATACAAATTTACAAATGCCT
This sequence comes from Talpa europaea, assembly GCF_964194135.1. Classification (NCBI taxonomy): domain Eukaryota; kingdom Metazoa; phylum Chordata; class Mammalia; order Eulipotyphla; family Talpidae; genus Talpa; species Talpa europaea. The sequence continues at coordinate 50,090,174 of NC_140080.1, forward strand.
ATGTGAGAATTTATTTATAATAAAACTAGTTACATTAGATACATCATTTATTAAAAAAAATGATGGTCTTTAACTGGTCTGATGCCAGGACAAGACTAAAGCTGCAGGATCAAATGAACAGGAGCTCACAAACTGAACCACTGAAATGGAAGTGAACAAAAATAAAGTGCAAGAGAAACCCACGGCGTGGCACACTACATGAAGGGCATCCTGCAAGGTCACTTTTCACACACAGGCTAATCTTCATGAGAGGCTGGCAAGTCAGGGACAAGCTCTCTATGTTTACAGAAAGGGTAAGTGAGTTTATACACAGCATCATACAACTAGCTGTGACAGAAGTGGAATTCTAACAAGGCTACTGAGCTGTAGAAGCCACTACGGGATGGGCCTCTGTCACAAATCTAGAAGAAAATAAACTAAAAGCAGCCTATAAAGGCCAACAAATGGAAGGAGAAGCTGAGAAATGGGATTGAATTTGAAAAGGTAAGATCAAGACAGCATTTATTTAATTGGTTAAATAAATGGCTAGAAACCCAGAGAGCTAATCCAGAGAAACTAAATCTTTGGTAAAATTGAGAGTAAGGGTTTTTTTGAATACCAGTTTGAGATGAAAAGTAGAGGGAGAAAATCTCAAGTCCATGAGAGAAAAATAATCTTATAGCACAGGAAAATGCTAACCAAAAGGTCACTTACATCATTGTCCATGTACTTGAAAAGAGGTGAGTTGCAGACTTCTGAGACTTGATCTTGGTCTTGCTGGTCATATCCTTCAAGAAGTTGTTCTAGCGCAGCACAATCTTCACTACCATTGAACCCTGGAATGCTACAGCAAGGACGAATCAAACATCTCCACCTGTTCCTTCACAGAACGCTTCTCAACCAGGGATGATTCTGCCCCCAAGAGATGTTTGACAATGTCTGGGGGGATTTTTAATCATTACAAGGGGCGCTATAGGCTCCCGATGGGTAGACACCAGGAACATGGCCACACACCCCACACTACACATGACAGGTCGACAGAGAATCTCCAGCCCAAAATGCTGACAGTTTTGAGGCTGTCAGCCCATTTTGAACATCTCTAACAAAAGAATCCCTCATTCTGGTATTCCAGTAACACATAATACGAGAACTTTTCCTTGTTTTTTCTTATTTCTTAGAAAATAAATATAACTTCATCATATCAGTCACTCATTCCTGTGGAAGTTCCCAAGAGAAAAATACAGGAAAGAACACAATTTGTGAAGTCTCTATTGTAAAAGCTGAAATGGTGGTCAAGCACACCTATCACTATGAAATTAAAAAACAAAAAAAGCTTGATGGCCACAAATATATATCTAAGGAGCAGTCTCCAATTAAGAAAGAAAAATGGAAACAACACTGGCACCTTACCTGTAGCTCTCCCTGACACATCTTTCCGCAGCCACATAGTCGTTTCTGTGGAGATGAACTAAGACTTGAGCAATTGTTTTCTAAAACAAAAGAAATGATTATGTTCCAAACTTAGGTCTGTTTATTTTCTGAAAGCCAGAATTTAACTCTCAGAGCTTTGGTTTATAGAGAAAAAGCTTTATACTTGTGCAGTGATTTCAAAACATCTGAGGAAAAATATCCAAGAACATAACACTTTAAACTCTAAAGTGCAAATACACCACCCATTCTACTTAAAAAAGAGGTAGAGTTTACAGTAGGCCCAAGGCCAGCCTATGATCCTGCTGGGGGTTCTAGTAAACACCCAGATGGTCCTGACACAGCTGGCCTGAGGACTATACCTGGACTAACAAAAACAAAGTTTTGGCACACAACCATGACGTGTTTTAAAGAAAACTTATTTTAGCTATCTATTTGTTTAATCTTGAAAGGGGAATAAAAAGGGGGATGAGGAGGAATAACTACAATTATACTTTAAAATTATTAAAAGAACTACTAGGAAAAAAAAAATTGAGTGAAAACTCTAAAGTCAATTAACTTAGGGGCCTCCCTGGTGGTGGCTCAAGGTGTTGAGACACAACCTATGAAGCAATCCGGAGCCTCTGCAGCATGAGTTCAATACCCAGCCCCAGGGAGCAACCCACATGGTGCAGAAGACCTCTCCTTCTCTCCCGCTGCTCCACTCAGCAGTGTACTTCGGCAATCTTCCTGTTCTGTTCCCCACTCTGTCTCTGGTGAATCCTCTCACCCTCCCACACCTCTGGACTGTGCCCCAGCTCTTGTACGCATAAATGAATCTTTTAAAAAAAAAATAAAGTCAATTTACTTATAAGTCAATTAAAGCAACCATAGTATCAAAAGCTAGTAAGATCTTATCAACAAATAGCTCTTCTTAAAACATTTTTCAATTTTTTTTAAATCTCTCACTCACTAAGATAACTTATTGCTCTATCTTTAAATTCAGCCAATCTTTCCTCATCTTCATTATCCGATTAAGCCCATTCAGTATTTTACTTAAGACATTTGCTTTTCAGTTTTAGAATTCTTTTAGTTTTTATAGTTTCTAGAAAAAGTTTTGGGGTTTTTTTTGTTTTTTTTTTTTACATCAGTCCTCTAGTCCATTAATTTTAGCTGTATTTACTTCTATCGCCTGAGGTAGTGAAGACAGCTGTTTCAAAGCCCTGATTTGATCATTCCAACATCTGAGTCATATCTAGTTGGTATCACTTGTCTTTTCTCTAGAAAACCGGCATGTAAACTGTCATATTGGTATAACCTAGAACTACAATCACCAATAAGGTAATCACTAGTCATGTGATCATTATGTACTTGAAATGCAGTTAGTTCAAATCCAGATTTAAATGTAAAATAGAGGGCCTCCCTGGTGGCTCAAGGGGTTAAGACACAACCTATGAAGCTGTCTGCAGCCTCTCCGACACCAGTTTGATTCCCAGGCCAGCCAGGGAGCAGTTGTCCACATGGTGCAGCAGACCTCTCCTGACTCGCCCGCTGCTCCCCTCAGCAGTGTACTTCGGTCAATCTGCCTGTTCTGTTCCCCACCTACGTCTCTGGTGAATCCTGTCACCCCCCACACCTCTGGCCTAAACTCCAGCTCTTGTATGCATAAACAAATCAACTTTAAAAATAAATAAATAAATAAAATAAATGTAAAATACACATCAGATTTCAGTCTTAGTAAAAACAAACTGGAAATTTAAGAATCACATGAATAATTATTGATTAGCTCTTAAAATAACATTCTGGAGATACATAACTTTGGATATGTATAATATATTAGATAAATCACTAAAATTAATTTCACTTGTTAAACATGGAACTAGAAAACTTGAAATTCCTATGTGACTCCCATTTGCGGCTTACACTGCATTTTCACTGGACAACACTAATCTGAGATGCTTTTGTTGGGTTACTGCATGTACACACTGTTTTTCCCTGATGTTTAAGAGAATATTATAATTTACAAAAGTATCACCTCTATTTTCCTGTTAGCACATATCACCATCATGAATTTACTAATTTTTTAATTCATCTGAAAGGACTTTCTAACAAAGATTTCTTGTTACTGATTTTTGAATGTTTTGACTGATAATATACATATTTATCCTTTCATTTAAATACAAATTATGTGGCTACAACCTGGTCATGTTTTCCTGGTTCTTCCTATGCAAGCACTTAAGAGATTGTACCCCAGACACTCTTATGCTGCGTAAACTTTCCATTAATTCTCAGTAGAGTGTGGATGTTTTCAGCAGGCACTGGCCCCATTTAGGCTCAGACTGCTGGTTGTCTGCATTGGGTAGGCAGGCCTTGAGTCTAGTCCCTCTCTCTGCTGTTCTGGCTCTGCCCCATGCAGGAGCCCTGCACAGTAATTTAATCTTATTTCAAAGCCTATGCTCTGCCATTCTGGGTATGTCCCAAACACGCAAAGCTAAAATAAATCTACAACTTTTGATAGTGCACACATGTGCTCAGGGGATTCCCTTCCCCACTCTCCTTTGTGGGACTTTCTCCTTGCTCTCCTAGCTGGTCTTCCCAGGTCTGCTGGCTAGAGACTGGGTTTCTTTGGTGTTCTATCTGCACCCCACAAAGCTGAAGATCCATGACAGGGGCTCATCACAGAAAAGCAAAGGAGGAAAAGAAAAGGAAAATTCTTCTAGTTCGTCTGGTTAGAAAGATGGGGCAGATGGGATTCATTGGGACTTTACCTACTGGACCTGTACTGCACAGACAGGAGGCTTCTCTCAAGGCAATGTTGCAAGACAAAAGAGGGAAAACCCTGGAAATCAACTCCCATATTGGTTGCTTCTCCAAGTACTTACTCCTCTGCACAGTCGTCCTCATTTTAGTTACTTTTCAGAGTCCATGAGAAATTGCTGTTTGCACTTTGTCCAAAATTTTTAGTTGTGATCAGCAGACTAGGCTATAGTCTGTTCATTCTATTTAACCAAAAATATAGGACCATATGTATTATTTTAAAATATACACAAATATTCATGGGACCTGGACTGAGGTACATGACACCGATATGAAAAATTATCTAATGTGAAAACAAAAATAAGCACTTTCAAAGAATACCTTATAACAAGTTGGATAATTTTCAATTTCTTTATATATATTTTTTTCTTTCTGAATAGAGAGTGCCGCCTCATCAAACCTGAAGACGAAACAAAGAAATGTAAAACAAGGCAGATGTAAATATTCCACAGCAGAGGTAACTTTTGTAATATATTTGATATCACATATTTTAGAAATAAAGGAAACATCAAGCCTTTAGCAACTGCTTCACATTTCCATAAGCTTTGCTCATCTGACTTGTCTTTTATTTTATTTTTTTAAATACTTTATTTTATATAATTCTTACATCATTTTTCATCTTTGCACAATGTATGCATTTTCATTTTGGTTGTATTCCCCATACAATTGCACCCCCCCCCCTTATTTTGACTCTAGTTCTTCCTCTCCCCGCCCCTCCCTTCTCCCCCCGCCACAGTGTGTCTCTGGTTTATAGTTGCTTGTTGATTTTGATTATTACTTTGTATTGATTAGTCTTTTTCCTGGTCTCTTATTTACGTTTTCTAAATTCCTGCTATGAGTGAGACCATGCTCCATTATTCCTGCAGACAAAGCGAAAGCAATTAAGGAAAGATCACTTCAAGTGGGGAGTTTTAAGTCTGGCAAGGATCACCCATTAACAAGTATCTATCAAATCTATCTATGAAATATGTTAGACAATCCCTGATTCATCTCCAATTTCTTTCTTTCCACTAAAAGGCCATCCAGACCTCTAAAAACAATGCCTCCTTGCTGAAGAACTACTTCTCCTTCTCTGTCCTTAGTCATATACTCCATGTTTCCTGCCTCTGTGAGCCCCAACACATCCCTGATGCCAGGAAGGGCAGCAGTGGACAGACAGGTGAATAGCCCAGAAGTCATTTCCTGACACCTTACATCTTCAATATCCACTTGTTCATTTTTTCAGTCTGCTCTCACACATTTTCCTTATTATTTATCCCACTCAGATGGCAGAAGAGGAAAAGGATCACCAAAAATGTTCCCCTTTCCTCCAAGGCCCTACCCCTTTCTTACATCCCCAGACATGATCCCATGTTATGTGAGGTCAGGCCCTCATCTCCCTGTGAAGTTGTAGTAACTCTGAATCCAGGAATCCCTATCACCTAACTTGTAACTGGCTAAACTTAGCAGTCTTCCCTATGTCTCTCATCCCATCAGTAAAAAAATGGTAAGTAGTTTGCACTGTTAGGATACAGAAGAGGTATGCTATGATCCAAATTAAAAATACAAAATTGTTATACTGTTTCCCTATATATTAACAATCAAAGTATCTGTATAGGTAAGACAGACACTCTCTCTCTCTCTCTCTCTCTCTTTCTCTCTCTCTCTCTCTCTCTCTCACGCTTAGTTTAACTCATGTTATACATTAAACTGAATTTTTGTGGGCTCTGCCCTGGCAAATTACAGCCTCATAAAAGAACATTCATTGCGGAAACACATGTGGCAATTTGCAAAGACCAACTAGCTACATTTTGGGGAATAAAGTTAGTTTATAAATAGGACAGGGTAGCAGAACTCTAAGAATGTACCCGATGTGTCTGTTCCTCATATACACTCACTGTATAATCTCCCCTTGAATGCAGGCACACCTGTGAAATATGATGGGACTTGTACCTATGAGTAGGATACTATAATCAATTGAATCAAAGAAAAATCAAGTAATGGGCCTGACTTAATTAGGCATGCCCTTAAAGGAACCGAGATGGAAGTCAACAGACACCGTTCTGTTCTTGCCAACCTGGAAGCAGTAGCAAATTACCATGCTGAAGGCACCCAGAAGGCACAGAGGAACTGCAGGCACTTCTGGAGCTGACAGCGGTCCTGGCTGACAGCCAACAAGGAAACACAGAACACAGACGTGTGTCCCAGAGCAGCAATGAAAGGAACTTTGCCTACAGTCAGGAGCTGGAATGAGATGGCAGCCCCACCCATGATTCCAAACTGGAGAAACCTGAGGAGAGGACCAAGCAACAGGTGACTGTTGTAAACCACCATATTTGTGGTTATTTGTTGTGCAGAAATAGAAAAATAATATCGAGGCTTACATCTATCTTTATCATTTGTAACTGTGACCACGAATTTATCACAGATTCTATTTTATAAAATAAATCATAGTGGAACATTCTGTTAGGCATGTCCAGATTCTAGTAGGACTTTCAGTAGTTCAAACTTTCATATACTAAGGCTAAATGAATCATTCATTTCCATGGCATAAAAAGAGTATTTCCATGAACTAATTAGCTGCCTAACAAAACAGCCACCTGTTATAAAGTACTGTATATTTATATGGGTTTGTAGCAAAAAAATAAAAATAAAAAATCCAATCAACTCTGATTCCATGAAATAGACATAAGTCAATCTATTTTCAAACATATCCAGGAAGCATTTCATTACTTATTATAATGAAACCCAGAGGAAATGCTTAATAGTCCTAACAAAACAAAATACATTTGGTTACAGAAAAAAGAATAAATTGCTTTTCCGGTAATTAAAAAATGAAACAAAATGTAAATCACACAAAAAACTATGGGCACAGGATAGGAGATGTCACAGGACCTCACTCATGCCAGCAGTCAGAGAACACCTTCCTCAGGACACAAAACTCTTCCACTGGTCCCAATTAACTCTTCAACTCCAATGACTATGCTAAATAGTCTCCCCCTCCTGCTACACACACATCTAGCTTTCCCAGCAATTCCATGTAGTGACTGTCAATTGGTGGCAAGTACTTTTCTTTAAGTGAGTCTTAGAAGTAGGGATGAGGGGGGTGGGGAGGGCAGGTAAAGGGTGGCATTGAAATGGAAATTAGAATCTCTTCCTACTAGGGAATCACAGCACAGCTCTAGGAAGGCTGTGTGGATCTGGGTCACTAAGAACCAACTACAAAGGGTACCAATCTGCTCAGCTACCTTAGATCTTTTCTGGAAGGCACAGGAACTTAAGTCTCACCAATAAGTCTATCAATTGCCTAGAAAGGTCTTCCCAGGAGGGAACACTGCTCAAGGACTGACTTAAGGCCTCCCCCAAGCAACTACCTACATGAAATCTAAATCCTGTGACTTAACAGCTCAGAAAGGAGGAAGAGCAGGAGACAAATATCTATGTATTAAATGACAATTTGATTTTGCTATACTAAGATACAAACTAAAATACTGTTCAGTTAGGATCAAATCTTAGTCTTGTGTTAACTAACTATATGAGTTAACCATTTAACTAAATATAACAAAAAAATTTAAATTTCATGCCATTCTTTATTAGATGCTATTTGCATAAAGTATAAAATTACCTGTTTTTGTTCTTTAAGGCAATTGATAGCCTCAATTTGAGATTATAATCAAAGTAAAGGTTCAAGATATTCAAATATCAAAGAAATGGTCTCAATTATCTTTGACTATTTTTAAAATGTTTTTATTATGTTTACTGTGATGACATTGGTTTACAACACTGTACATGTTTTAGGGGCACAGTTCACAAGTCTTCAAACGTATGTTTTCATGCCCCACCCACCAAAGCCCCAATAATCCCTTACCATAGTCCACTGGGTCCCTCCACCCTTTGCTTTCCACACCTCCACCCCACCCCACCCCCTTATGGTTACATCATTTCTGTAGCTAAATTTCAACAGTTTATTCTGGTTTGTTTGTGTCTAGATCTATCATACGATACAGTAATGTCTAGATCTATCAATACGATACAGTAATACAAACTTCAAATACTAGTTTGAAGGGATATATCCACTCTCTGTTCACTGCAGCATATTTACAGTAGCCAAGCTATGGAAACAACCCAAGTCCCCACACAGATGAGTAGATAAAGAAGAGATGCGATACAGACACAGTGGAAGAGTCCACGGTGCCTCTCCCAGTGCCCTGGTATTATTCCTGGCAAGACTGTTTCTTGGGCTTTCCTCCCTTTTCTGGTGGCCTCTGTCTCATCTCCTTGTGGAGACAACAACTGCCAAATCCTCAGTTCTGTCCCAAGGGCAGCAACTTTGTGTGATCCTGGTACACTGTGTCCAAGGAGGAAGAGGACCACAAGCTACTGCTATTCTTTCTACCACCTTAGATCAGTCCTCAACTGTCTTTTCGTTAGTACAGATTCTCATGCTTTTCTTAGTCTGTACTGCTTAAATTGCTCCTAGAAGTACTGTGGCAGCTTTTTTTGGCATTTGGCTTTTAATGCTTTCATACCACACATACCCAGTGATACTTGTCAATTCCCAAATTCCTTAAATAAAGCAATTTTATACCGCTACAACTGAAAAATTTTTCCAATTTTGATCAAACACGGCATGAAATGCTATCATTTTTAGTGCATGTTTACTAAAAAGTAAAAAAGCATTAAAATAAATTTGCAAGCTAAATAAAAGGTTTTATGGTTGCCCTAGATTTATCCGCCTTTTAAACACATCAACACAACACAAGAAACTGCTCTCTCTCATGATGCTGAGCCGGGTCTTAAAAATAAAAGCACAATCCATGATAAATTTTAGAATTATACTTTAGAAAAACAGTATTTTAATAATATTTAATTCAAATGTGCCATCTAACAGACTTCATTTTTTCTACTGATAGGCTGACAAATCCATGGCTTGCATGAGAAAGATTAACAAGACATTCCCCAAATTACTCCAGCTGTGGCCTGAAGGCACATACACACAGACACATATGGACAGTTTTAGAAGACTTACCTGCGTCCTCGAACTAGCAGTCTGGAGGCTTTTCCTAGTAATTCAACTGCCTGTCGCAAGCGTTCCTCATTCTAAAGAAATCAAAGAGAAGGGAGTATTGGCTGTTTTGATACAGAAATCTTTTTTCCCAAAAGTAACAGAACATGATTAGGGAAAGAGCCACCAAAGATGCTGGCCCAATTCATTACTCCAATAGAAAGATATTAGAAATAAAGTTCAGTTGAGAGCATGGAAAAGTTTTAAAAAGTAGCCACAGTATTTCTCTCTGTTTTCCTACATATTATGAATCTAAAATTTTAAGCACTTTGGGAAAGAATAAAAATCAAACTTACTTCAAACACATTAGCTGTTTGTTGATATAACTGTACAGCCTTTTCTGGATCTACATTTTCTATAAGCCTAAATTAGACAAGAAAATTTGACTTATATGAGGGAAAAAACACTTGTTTTTCACAGGACTTTATAATAAAAAGAGAATGACCTCCATACAGAGACTTGTGTCCCACACTCACTTTCCAGCTCGCTCCAGTGCCATGGCTGCTGTGTCTGGGGTGCCATTTTCTAAATACATCATGCTGGCTTTCTCAATCAGCTGAACAGCCTCTGGGAGTTTCTGCATCTCCTGTAGGCAAAGGATATAGCACAGATCAGCAAATGTACAAACTTTAGAAATGGAGTTAACAATCTAAAACTTAACGATTCTATCCCTAATTCATGAAAGTAAATGACTCAAAATATTTTACAACAATAAATATATCTAAAATGAAATGCCTTCACGTAGTTATTTTCCCCATCAACCTTCGTTAGCCAAATCAAAACTATTATCAGTTGATTTCTACAGAGTTCATCATGATTTCAGCTTCAGGAAAACTATACAAATAGTACAAACTTGCTTATTACTCTTTTTAATCATTTACAATTCTTCAAACATTTACTGACTCCCTACCATATGAGGTCTATGTCAAACGTTGCAAATCTGTAGGTAGCCCAAGGGCTGGATTTCATTTCCAAGTACATCTTGCTTGAACGAGTATTTTAAAGTCAGATACTTTTGCAAAAGTTCTGTTTTTTATACCTTCCTAAGTGTGTGTGCGTGTGTGTGTGCGCGCGCGCACGTGTGCACAAACATATATGTATCAAAAGCTATGGCATCAGCAAGTTTCCATGTCCACGGGACAATAAGAGAATGAGCCTCAGCTGTATCTCACCCCATTCACCCTCCTGGATATGGCGGTATTTCCCCCCACTCCCTACTCCCTGGCACATCTAGCCTGTCCCCTTCATTTCAGTCATTCCCCTCTACTTTGGCTTCTTCTAAGTTGCATCCCTTTTCCATGCTGTATTGCATCAACCACAGAAAAACTCTGTATCTTATCATTATACCATAAATCTCAGCATCATGTGGTACTAGTATCTACTACCTTCAAATAAAAAATTTTAACCCGAAAAAAAAAAATCACCTGGAACTTAGATGTAAAGTAGATAGGCATTATCTATGTAGAATTGAAGTGCTGTATATCAAAGGAGGCTCCAAGTGCTATTTCATGGGTTGTTTTCAACTCTGCCTATTCAGCCCCTCATTAAGTTGAAAAATTCATTTGAATACAAAACTATGGTCTCATTTTTATCAACTTCAAGATATTAACTTTTTATTACTTATCTATGGAAAATAACAAAACAGACTGAAAGATACTATACAAAATAAAATTGCTACCAAATTCAAGTATTCGGAATGATATCAGTTAATATATCCCCAAAACCCTGTGAAAAATCTTTTGTTATAGAAACCATAGGCCAATGAAAGAATAAAGAAATCTATAGTATATGCTTAAGAATGACTGAAAGGAAGGAAAGGTAAATCCAACAAAATTTATTTCACCCACTTTAGTCCTGAGGGTCACTGTACCCTTTACAGATTATTTCTTCCCCTAATTCACCTATCCTCTAATTAAAAACAAATATACACTGAGCATCCATAATATGCAAAAGACTTTTTTTTTTGGGGGGGGGGATAAAAGGAAACATAACACAGGCCACTGTCCATAAGTTTTGCTCTTGTAGATGAGACATAAAGAGCAATAACTATGAGAAAGTAATATGAAGTACCATTTAAATCATGAGCTCAAAAATTAAGCCCCTTGCCGTTGCATTAAATCTAGCATGATAGTGAATAGCAAAGGCCCAATCATAATATGATACCTTCCCATAAAAACCAATAGGCAGCCTACTTCAAAGTTACACTCTTATAGACTCTTTACTACGTTCCAGCACAGCAAAATTATGGAGAAAATTTTAATATGCCTACTTTCAGTGGCTTGTGTACTTAGGTTGCATTATCACTTCTGTGGCCCAAACAGGATATGAAATTATACAGCTGTAAAATGACAGATCTCAAAGGTTGATCTCAAAGTCCCCAGGTCTTCCTTGTGCCTCCAGCTACAAACTGTTACTGGCTAAGCATGGCTGGGGGATGAACATGAAGGTGAGTATGACACAGAATTAACTGTGGCCCATATAGGTTAGACACCCATTGTTGCCCAGGACTGTCCAAGATGTTTAATTTATATGTCAGCACATGCCAAGAGGCATTTTCCTCTGTCCTTTTACCTGTCCAATAGGTTTACTTCCCTTTCATCCAAAGAAGTAAACCTTTCAAATTCTCAAATCATGGCCTCCCCGGTGGTGCAACAGGTTGAGCGCTGCGCTGTGAAGCTGTCCACAGCCTCTACAGCGGGGGTCCGATTCTGCCCAGCCAGGGAGAAACCCACATGGTGTGGCAGACCTCTCCTGCCTCACCCGCTGCTCCCCTCAGCAGTATCCTCCATCCATCTGCCTGTTCTGCTCCCCCTGCTCTCTCTGGTGAATTCTCTCATCCTCCCATGCCCCTGACCTATACCCCAGTTCTTGTATAAATAAATCTTTAAAAAAAAATTCTCAAATCAAATATACTACAGCAAAAGAAACATCATCATAGTAACTGTTGATAAAAAGACTCGTATATTATATTAATACAGTTGTTAGAATAAGGTGAGTCTGAGAATTTTATAGTGTTCTAGCATTTCTAGCATATTAAGATAATACATCCCACTAACACGCCAAAGTCTACCAAGACAATAACAGCAACCCACCTGAGAGTTCCCTAGTTCTTGGGGGAAAGTATGAAAGAAGGCCAGAGGCAGACACCTGGTTCTTTAAGCAAATAGAAAAGTTCTAGTTGCTATGGAATTGCTGCCAATAACCTGATATTTGGTATCACCAAATACCAATTTGGTTTATGTTTCAATCAGAGAAGATTTATCACTATAGTTACATAAAAGTGTAGCTAGCTGCCTTCTTTCTAAAAGTAGATAGCTGCCGTCTTTCTATTAGTAAAAGTGTAGATAGCTGCCTTCTTTTTAAACATTGCAGCACGAAAAGTCTTATGTTTAAATCTATGCTATATTTTACTTTATGATAAATTCACAAAATTGGAATTCCTGGGTTAAAGGCTATAAAAATTCTTAGTCTTTGACATATATTAACAAAGATTTTTTTAAATGACATTAGAAAATCTTCATTGAAAGTTAAATGTTTAATATTTAACCGTAAGATACACAATTATGTGCAGAGTGATGGAAGAAAGAACAGAAAACCAAAAGGAGTCATCACAAAACTAAAACCTGACTCACACAAAGAGGTAAAGGTAGAGGGGATTAACATGACCATTAACCCAGTTATAGAGATCAAGATCCTTAGGTGCCAGTGCCTTATCACAAGGCATAAGGCCCAAGCAGGTTTCAGACTGCTGTAGGGAGTGTCTGGAGCACAGACACAAAAGTAAAGACATAGAGATTGGGCCCACTCCGAAATCTCCAGTTCCTTTAGGATTCTGCAGTTATCCAAAATCAGCAACAAACAGGCTACTCCATGAAGGAGTGAGCCCCTTCCAAAAAGAAGACTGTATCAGTGCAGTCTCTGCACTGGCACCGGGCAGCAATCCTTCTGCCCACCTCTGACTATTCAGGTGCTTCTTTTCTCCAACTCTTTCCCTCTGCAGGGCAGCAGCTTCCTGCCTGCCCAGGAACTGCACCAGGCTGGTACTTCACTGACCTCTCCTAGCAGAGGCAGCTCTCCTCAAGGCCACCTGCGGCCTCTCTCAGCAAACCTATCCCTTTCGGGGCAGCTCTTTCTGCCCGCTTGTATCATGCAAGTGTCCTTCATCCTTCTGACCCCTTTCCCTAATAAACCTGCTCTTTAAATATAACTAACGTCTCTGTCTCATGGAGAAACTTGCTACGTGCCACTGAAAGGGAAGCTCTGGTGAAAACTTTCCCAGAGTGAACCCAAGGACCCGGCCAAACCCACTGACTCCAAAAACCACATCACAGAGCATTATGTGAGAGAGAGAGAGAGAGAGAGAGAGAGAGAGAGAGAGAGAGAGAGAGAGAGAGAGACTGTGTAAGAAATTGTATGTGTACAGTAAACTAACTGGGTGGAACATATTAAACATGTTATTAACATTCTATAATCTTTCCGGTGTTTCTAAATGTTCTATAATGAGTATGTATTCACTTAAAAATTCAGTAAAATTATGAAAGTCATAGAAACTAAAAATAAAACAGGTACTAAAATGTAAGTTCTTAAAATAAATATAACAATTCAAAACAGCTTTTAACATACTAGAGAACATAAAAACAAAATTTGAGTTGCCACTTGGCATACTTTCAGAGTCAGTGTCATAAAATGTTTGTCTCAACAAAACAAAATATTAATTTCCAACCTGATTTTAAGAAGCAGAAATATGAAAAGTGGCATAGGCACATTAGCCAAATATTCCATTCAAAGAAAATCAGAGTTAAATAGCAAAGTTTAAGTCTGATGCTTTTTGATGCCCACTGACAGATTTATATAACACTCCTTTTTATAACCCATCAGTAGTATCAAATGTATATTTATAAGTTTTTACTACATTAAAAAGTCCTAAAATCCAAAGAAGAGTAACCTCCCACACAGTTCACCGTTTAGTGGTACTCTCTCCTGGTTACAAGGCTTACAACATTCCAGAGTTCCCTCTAAAACATTCTCTCTTAAATTACACTTTTTTTGTGGGACCCTCACCGGCCGGGGATCAAACTGGCGCTGCAGAGGCTGTGGGCAGCCTCGCAACACAGCACTCAACCGCTGAGCCACCAGGGGAGGCCCTCTTAAATTACACTTTTAAAACCCCATATCTGGGCTTCCCTGGTGGCACAGCAGTTGAGCACTGGGTTGCAAAGCTGCCCGCAAGCTCTGCGCCAGTTCGATCCCCAGCCACCGGCAAGGGTCCCACATAGTGCGCAGACCTCTCCTGCTGCCCACTGCTCCCCTCAGCAGTATACTTTGTTGGTCTGCCTGTTCTGTTCCCTGCTCTGGCTCTGGTGATTTCTTTCACCCTCCCACGCTTCTGACTGTACCCAGTGCTTGTATAAATAAATAAATAAACAAATCTTTAAAAATAAATAAAACTCCATATCTTCAGATACACAAATGTACCTCACAGGTCCAATGAGCATTACTTTAGATGAGAAATCTTAACTAAGGATCCCTAACCTTACAACTTTTCAATCTCAAGAGAAATTTAAGTTCACCATGTAGTCAATTCATTTTACCTATGGAACAGCTGGAACACATTACTGACCTTCAACATCATGCCGGCTTGCTCATAAGCTCTGCAAAGAGAATATAATTTCCTGGATGAGTTCTTAAAGATACAGGGGGAAGAAAAACTTTCTACCACACATAGTGGAAGTTAAAGCAACTAAAACTGGTTCAGGCTCCATATATTACTTCAGCCTGTACTACCACACAATATAATTTTTCTTCCCTGTACTTTTGTGGGCAATGCCTTAGAAACATAAACATCTGAGTTAAAGGGACTTTATTTTACAGATGCAAATTTAAG
The DNA here is from genome assembly GCF_964194135.1 of Talpa europaea. NCBI lineage: Eukaryota > Metazoa > Chordata > Mammalia > Eulipotyphla > Talpidae > Talpa > Talpa europaea. The sequence continues at coordinate 50,105,305 of NC_140080.1, forward strand.
TAAGGCTCAGAAAGGTTAAATCTTTCTACTTGATAAACCTAAATTCATGTATTGAAACAAATTAAGTACCCTCCATGTAAGGAGAAAGCTTCCTGTTTCTCTCCACAGGGAACTATTAAGAAAAAGGGGAAAAGATTTCCTAACTTACTTGTTTTTTCACAGGTTACTGAACAAAATAACCCCCAAAATTTACTGTAAGTTTAACTTAAACACTATCTTAGAAATGACTTAGTTTTTAAGGTTCAAAAAAAGACTAAAACAAAAAGAAATGACTATTACATTTAAATTAATACAGAATCATTATTTATGAATTTATAACAAGCAAAACAGCAACATTTAAAAGAGTATTCTGTAAATACATGAAAATATAGGGGATATTTACTTACTTGGCAGCATGAAAAAGACTGATTAGATGTAACGAAGTCAAAATTAAGGGAAAAAAACAAATCAATAGGTTCTAAAGATTACTATTTAAGACAAAATTAAGTAAGTCACTGCCCCACTTGCTTCCAGAAGACAAATCCTACAAACAGGTAAAGAAGTAATTTAATGCCTGTTGCTGTCTCTTCAAACTATACAATTCACAAAAATACTATCAAAATACAACACACTTTCAACTAATTTCATTATGCATTAATCTGATGTGTTTTACTAAAATGTAAGATTACAACTCTAATTTGGAAAGTGAAATAAACATTTTTAGCTGACAAGTTTTAAAATACCTCAAGAAAATATATCACTTTAAACTATTTGTAAATCATAGTTTGAATACCTAAGGAAGACTAAAATACTAACATGATTTCTACGTTTCCAACACCTGTGTACTACTTTAATCTTTAACACCTGTCTGTAGATTGTCCTCACTTTATCCCAAATAAAAGCCATCACCAAGAAAATGCAGAAACAATAGAAATAAATTCCCAAATATAGTGTTGCAAAACTGTGGACCTTATGATCAAAAGTGTCATAAAAGCTCCCACAGAGTTAAAAATGCAGAATTCTTCTTAACACTTTCTGATTTAATAGCATTGTAGTCCACACGTGGCAAATGTCTAACAAGAAAAAATAATGTGTTTCTATCAAAATCATTGAACTGTTGAATTCCTTTACGAAGGCTGAAAAAGATACGCCCTATTATTCTCATGAGCAACAGCTTCTCTCAGGCAGGCATCTTTTGCTTGTTCAAACTGTTTGGCATTTTTAAAAGCAACAGCTGAAACAGAACAAAAAACATACTTTCTATTTTGATCATTAAAAACATCTTAAATGAATCATTACCAAAATCTGCATTGTTGTGTAATATTAGAAAATATATTAACTTAGTCAAATATCACTTAGGAATTTTCACATACCTATAAAAAACTACTTTTCTGTACAGCATTTTTCCTACAACTGTTTCAATTATCAAAAACTTGGAAGTATTTTCAAGTCTTTTTTTTAATTGTTAAGTTATTGGAAATAAATCAGTGCTACTTCCACTCAAAAACAAGAAGTCCTTCTAACATCAACATATAAGCTTCAAGAAAATAAAATCAATACAATTATCCCAAGTAGCAGGAACTATCACACAAGACAGTACCTTACTTCACCAGTTTTACAAACAATAATAAAAACAGTCCATTATTCACAGCTTATTGCATCTTTTAAATTATTTTAAAACCAAAGACCAATAAATACATTAAATATTTTACTAAGAACCTTTTTGAAAAGCACGAACTTTAAATAAATGTCTAAAACACAATAGATTTTTTTTTAAATAAAGCTTTTACATTGCCCAAGTTTCTATGAAAAAAGATGTCACTGTCCAAAAGAAGCAAAATATTATGCTTGCTGGTGTGTCCTCATTCCAACAAAACAATTAGATGTCCGAAAATATGATCCTGCACATTTTGGAAAACTTACCAAAGGTTGCTTACAAATAAGTAAGAAGGACACTGCTTTAACATAATATTTATTAAAAATAAATTCTTAAATTCTCTTTAATAAAACACAAGTAAACAGACTACTGAAACATTTTCATCCCTGGATTTCTAAATTTTACCTTTTCAGAAATTTATTCTGATTAAATACATTTTATATAACCCCTTAAAGAAAATAAACAAACGGAAAAATTCTATCCTGAAATGCACTGCTGAGGGGAGCAGCGGGCAAGACAGGAGATGTCTGCTGTGCCATATGGGTTATCTCCCTGGCTGGGGATCATACTGCAGTGGCTGCATACAGCTTGACAGTGCTGAGACTTAACCCCTGATACCACCAGGGAGGCCCCCTATTTTATTTTCAATTTATCACAGTTCTTTTTTCTTTGGTGCTACATAAAAGTAAAGTTTGTCAAAAGCACTTTATCTTTTGTTAAAGATATGCTAGTCTATCAAATCTGATCTACTTGGGCTATTGGTATTGCTGAAACACAACTGCAAACTTGTGTTCGGGGTACTTCAATGGTGAATTATGCTCTATACCCGCAATAACAGTGAACAAGTTGAAAGCTATCACTCCACAATTTAAAATAAGTTTTTAGTAAAATCCCTACCTGTTCCATATTTCAAATCACTTTTATCTTAAATACAGGTAAATTTATTAAAAATATTTATATCACTTAACACCTGGTACATTTATCAGTGTAATAGTTATGCTCAAAAAAGCGCATGCCAACTTAAACGTAATTTGCAGATCTGTTTAAAATAAAGGCTAGGTTTTTTAAAAAGGTTCACAAAAAAAATAAAAAATCAATAATAATGAGTATAATAAGGAATATGGTATAATCCCTGTAGTGATATACAACTTCTAAATTTCAAATATATATATAAATGATGCTAAAATCTGCAGCAGCACACCACACCCATCTCTACTGTCACAACACAGGGAGCAGTAGACTGCTAACTCAACCCTCAACACACCTGAAGAGAGCAAGTAGGAAAAATGCAAGGGCTTGGGCTGGCTCTTTTTTTCTTTCTTTCTTTCTTTTTTTCCAACTGTTACAATAGGATAGGAAGCATTAAGAGCAAGATGAAGTTATCAGCCTCCTCTAAGACTACACATTGAAGTGACAGGGCTAGAGCCCACATACATACCTGCTTTTCCATATTCAGAAGCAGCACTGTCATAATCTGGCTTCCATTTTAAAAAACCAGTTTTCAAGCTAAAATGAAAAGAAGACACATTTAACAGAAGTTACCAACCACATTTAGTAGTCAGCAGTCATGACTGTAATGACCTTGTAGGTTATTAAGAAAGGATGGGGGATGGAGAGTCATCAGACCCTCAATCCCCATCTCACCCACCTCCATCCAAACTAATTTCAACCTCTACTCTCCTTCCCACTGTCATAGGCATGGTTTTCCTCCTATTGATATATCTGCATAAAATCCAGGTCGGGCAGAGGTTTTCAATGCACGGTCATCAGAGAGACAAGTAGCAGCATTACCTGGAAATGTGCCAGACATATAGAACCAGAAATTCTGGCAGGAGCAACAATCCATCTTTAACAAGCCCTGAAGCACATAAAAGCTTGTCGCCCTTGAAGCAATGCATCAAATATGCTGTTGGATTGGTGAGACCATGTAAATAAATGGCAGCATGAAAAAGACTGGATGTAACAAAGTCAAATTAAGGAAAAAATGCAAATCAATAGGTTCTAAAGATCTACTATTTAAGACAAAGTTAACTAAGTCTGTCCCACTTAGTTCCTGAAATTCAGGAGAGGGAAGAGACACACTGAAGAGTTAACAGTATACTCCAAGAGATTGTAGAGAGATCAGAAAGACTAAGGATAGAAAGACACAGTACAGAGGGAGTCAGCAAAAGAAGCTGAGAGTCATTAATCACCAGTGTGGGAAATCAGAAAGACAAGGAAGTTGTAAACAACAGATATACATGACTTCTAAGATACAAACTGCAAGACAATTTTAAGTCCTTATCTTTTTTTTTTTTAAAGATTTATTTATTATACAAGAACCAGGGTACAGGCCAGATGTGCGAGAGGGTGAGAGGATTCACCAAAGACAGAGCGGGGAACAGAACAGGCAGACTGATGAAATACACTGCTGAGGGGAGCAGCGGGCAAGACAGGAGAGGTCTGCCGCCATGTAGGATTCTTGCCAGCTGGCGCTGCACAGGCTGCGGACAGCTTCACAGTGTGGCGCTCAATAGCCTGCGCCACCAGGGAGGCCCTTAAGCCCTTATCTTATGTGTCCTTTCAGTAATATTTATGTTTTTAACGTCAAAACAATTTCCAGCCTTAAATTCCAGTTTAAACTAAGTCAGGACTGTCAAACTTGAATGTGCAAAAGTACTACTAAGTAAACACACATCTTAAATTTTAAATCAATTAGTGAAAGTCTGCTGGCTTCAAAGAATTGGCAAGCTCCCGAACTGAAAAAGGGGAAATCTGCAAGGGCTATCAGAAGTACATATAGTGATAACTGTGTGAATTGTCCAGAGGCCCTAACTTTTAAGGAACATATTTTCTCCCAATTAAAATTTACTTACACAATTTTTCAAGCTTACCAAGAATTTTATTGCTCAGAAAAATAAAATCCTTAAATTTCAGTGTCTACTCTAACCCACAAAACAGACGCAGTTCAATACAGCAAACACTCCTACTCCAAAGCACTCAATATATACTGTATAAAAACAGAATTTTTAAAATCCCACCAAACAAGATAACACTAATTTGATCACCGTATGTGCTACAGGTGTGCAGAGTCAAAGATTTAAAAATATAGCAAATCATCCCCACTCAACTAAACACCTCTGATTAGGAAGAGAGAAGGCATTCTCAATATAGGTTTAAAGGCCATTAGGGTTTTTAACTATTTTTGTCAAGAGTCAATAAAGAAAATTCTATTGAGAAAGTAGTTTGATCAGTTTCCACTGGCCCAAACAAACAAATAAAACAACTCACAAACCACAATCTGTTTGCAGGATTAATTATAATTACAAAATGACTTGGCAATACTGAACCACATTTTCAGTAGAAAAAAGAAGGAAATCAAAATCTTCTCGCCTGAACTCTTGGCCCACCTACTGACAATTCTGTCTAGAGGCCCTTCAAACATAACAAATTCAAACCTGAATTCAGCAACACTCCAGCCCTACCCATCCATCATCATGTGCCTTCATCAGTACCCCGTCTTGGCTGAAGGTCTCTCCCTCCACTTCATCTCCCAAATCAGAAACCTAAAAATCAAGCCTTTCCTCTATAGCCAGTCAAATCATTAAAGCTTGTCAACTCGATCTGGAAAATGTGACCCAGTCCTGCTTATACTTGCACTTATACTTTCATTCAGGAGAGTCATGGAAAAGTCACTGTTTCAGCTCTGCCTTCTTCCGTTCCCTTCACCCCGCAGATAAAACTTTTCCTTACTTGTATCTCCACTGAAGACACTGTATATTCCATTCTAACATTTAATCCCTGTGAAAGAATGTAAAATACATACTGGTCTCTGTTCCACATTCCTACAGGGCTCCTCCCAAAAGCCTTATAACTTCCTATTTGATGACAGCACTGGGGGAATCTTTTTTTTTTTTTTTGAAGGTATAATTAACATTGTACTACATAACATTTCTATATGTTTATATCAATGTTATAACATTTTAGTCGTTTCAAGTGCTCAACATAATGACTTGGAATCTGTATGTATTGCAAAATATCATCACAATAAATATAGTTAACAGAGCATCTTTTATTTTAATAAGGTAACACTGGCAGGCGCCTACTGGGGAGTGGTCACCAGAATGACCAAGTCATGATGTGAAGCTTGAAATTTTTAGCCTCAACCTCCAGAAAAGGGGAGAGAGACTAGAAATGGGTTATTAATTGATCATGACCAGCTGAAGGCAGCATCATAAAATCTTAATGACAGCTTCGAGGTTGGTGAACACAGATATAATGCACTCTAACTCCACAGGGAGAGAAGCCCCCTTGTGATTGACATGTGAAGTGAGTGGGGGCAGTTTTAAAGGATTGAACCCTTAATCGATGGAATCTATGCTATCTCCAGGTAGTGTTAGAATTGAGACAGTTGTTTGCTGCATAAGTGGAGCAAATACTCCCCTCCCAATGTAATTTGGTTTTAGAATCAATACCTTATGTTTATCTCTTTAGCAATGTGCCCGCCTGTGAGCTCTAAACTGCTACAGAAGGGGCTGCATTGGGTCACCCCAGTGTACCCAGTGGCTGATATAGGAACACAGAGAGAACTTCCTGAATGCTTGCTTATTAAATATGATAAAATACTCAATCCCCGGGTCCCAGGCCACTGTCCACAATGTCACATTTGTCAAAAAATAAATCTAACCTGGTCCAACGGTTATTTAATTCTTAGAACTAAGGATCGAGTCCATTTTACAGTCTCACTTCCTCTTCTGTAAAATTAAGAATCTCTACTTAAGTTGTTGTGGAGAACTCACCTTGAGGTACATGAAGCATTTAACACAGGGAACGATACCGACTTTTCATAACTTCTAACTACCAAACAAAAATTCACTGAAGTAATGAAACTGAGGAAGAGGGAAGTATCAAAAGGATTGATCGGACAGAATCAGCTCAGTTCCAACAAGTATTTGTTGTGTGCCTACACAAGCTAACACAAACAAAGAGCCTAAGAAAGCATAGTTCTTGCCCCCACGAACAGTGTGATAGGGAATAACAACGGTGCACCAAGTAATTTTCTGGGTAAACTTGTAGCCTCTTCTCCAACACAAAGGAGTGTTTTAGATCAATAATTCTCAAAAGGGCGACTTTATCTTCCAGGGGACATTTCTGGTTGTGACAAATGGACGGACAGAAGAGGAACGCTGCGGCCACCGAGCAGGCAGAGGCCAGTACCCCCTCTAACCACGCACGGGGCAACCCCCACAACTCATCGTCCAGTTTAGGGGACAGAGATCGTGAAGCTCCGCATAAGCGAGACCAGATGATACGCGCAGATGACCTCGAGCCGGGCAGACACACCACGCTTCCGGGAGAGCAGCGACCAGATTTCAGCCCCGGAGGTCGCCGCCGGGCGCCGAGGTCCCCGCAGCCTTCCGGGGACGGCGCGGCGGGGCCCGGTCACAGCTCCGCGGCGCCGCCACTTCCTCCCGCCCGCAAGGCGGCCCAACGGCCCGGGAAAGGCCAGGGACCCGGCCCCGCGCAGAGGCCCAGGGAGGATCTCTCACTCACTATTTCTCGGCCTTGGCGAGGTGCTCCAGGCCTTCGTTTATCTTCTGAGCCGCCATCTCCACGCTCGCGTCCTGGACGTGGACGGCGGAGGGCCGGCCCGCAGGCGTGGGAAGGTGGGCGGGCGCCCCCGCCCACGGCTACGGAGGCCTGCAGTGCCCCCACTTCCTGTAGCGGAGCGCGAAAGGGAGCCTGCGCGGGAGAGGCGCGGAGGCGCAGAGGCGCAGGCGCAGAGCGCCGGGGCTGAGGGCTTCTGCGCAGGCGTAGTGGAGTACTGAAGAGGGCCTTCACTCCTTCAATCTACCAATATTTAGTGAATGCTTGGGGCATGTGGCAAGCACTGTATTAGGGCCCAGAAAACCTTCACCGACTACAACAGACTAAAAAAAAAAAAAAAAAAAAAAACTTCGTGGCGCCCGCTTCCGCGTTGGCATTAATTATCATTATCATTTTTACATCTGTTCCATACCTGTAATAGCATTCATTCATGCAGTCTGCCCTTTAAGCGCCAATCATATAAGTCAGTAAGAAAAACAGAATTATCCTTGATTATTGTTGCTTATTATTATTAAAAACAATAAGTGCTCAGAATGAGAAGTAGAGTTAAGATCCCTTGTAACAGTCTAACAGATATAATAGCCGGTAATTCAGTTGACTCAATTCATAATTCATTGTGATTTCGATAAGCACGTAGATGATTCCTGCAATGCCTATGCAACCTCTCAGTTTCTACATCCAACTAACTCAGCAACCTGAAACTCCTGGTCCCTGCAGCGACCTTTCACAAGGTATTCCCAAGATCATGCCCTTGACCTTACTAGTTATACTAGAAACTGTGTGCCCTCCATAGTACTAATTTCAAGCATCCACTTGACTTCCTCCTGTCATTCCAGTGCCACCCTTCCTAGTGACAATAATTCTTCATCTTCAAAAGAATTCTCACCTTTTCTTCTGCTGCTGCTGTTTTTCACACTTCCCTCTTTTCCCTGTGTTCCATCATTTTAGCTATTCTTTACATACCTCAACTTCATTCCTCTTTATCTCCATTCTCCTAGCCTGAAATAACCCCCTACTCTCCACCTACCCTGCGACTCTCCTTGAGTAAGAGTATATGATTGAGACAAGCAAAACAGCACACTAACTTCACTCATTACTAATTTTATGATCATAAATATCACAGGGACCTTCCATGCTACGCAGCTATACTACTACATTTCCCTGACCAAATAACTCTCCCATTCACTGGGTGACGCTTCACATCCTCCTCCAACACAATCTCCCTTCCTGCTAACTCTTACTTCTTGTTTAATAGAAAATGACAGATCTATTTGGCCTTGCCACCTCATCAACCCATCCATCTGGGTGTTCCTAAATATTCTGCTTTTTCTGTGTATCAGTGGGTTGACGGACATTGTCCTTCCCCCAGTCTATGTTTACTGCTCATTCAGCCTCATGAGTGTAAATGCCACGCACCCAGGAGGCCTCCACCATCCACTGTCTAACCTTAGATTCCTTATTTGAAGGCTTAAGTCTTCCAAGCTACAGGTTTCATAACACCCAGGCTCCAGGAGCAACTCATCATCACCACTGCCACAGTTAATTGGTCAAAGCAAGTCACAAGGAAAATGTAGATACAAAAGTTTGGGAAATAGAGGAGTTGTAAAATATTGTAACTGTGACTTACAGTCCAGCAGAGCTATGGGATGATAAGTATATGAGGACGGTTGCTGGTGCCTTTATCAGGAAACAGGAAAGCTTCACATTTTAAAGTGAAATTAGACTTAATAACTACCCAGTGCCATCAACCTCTAAAACCTTTGAAAGTACCTGGAAACTTTTCTAAGGTGTCTACAGTAAAGTTCTACACCTTCTGCCCCATTCTCCCTTTTTCACATTCCTGAACACCTTCATAAGGCACTGTACACACACCCAGTACACGATAATGAACAAAGAGATATAAAGAAGGAAGAATGAAATCTCTTCCTTGACCCATCTTAGGCTCTCGAGCTAGAGATGTGTAAATTAGCCTGGCAAAGACAGAGCAATAGGTGAAAAGACAACAAATTTAATGTACATTTTATTGACATGAAAGCCTTCCTAAGGAAATGAGATATAAAAGCAGTTAAGCCTGAGTGTTTTTATGGTAGATTTGACAAAATGTGGGAAGTCATGGGATATATGATAAGACAAAAGGGTATGAGGGCCTCCCCGGTGGCGCAGAGGTTGAGCGCTGGGTTGCGAAGCTGCCCACAGCCTCTGCAGCGCAGGTTTGGTCCCCTGCTGCTCCCCGGCCACCGGAGGAGGGTCCCACATGGCGCGCAGACCTCTCCTGCCGCCTGCTGCTCCCCTCAGCAGTGTACTTCAGTCTGCCTGCTCTGCTCCCTGCTCTGGCTCTGGTGAATTCTCTCACCCTCCCGCGCTTCTGACTGTACCCAGTGCTTGTATAAATAAATAAAAAAATCTTAAAAAAAATTAAAAAAAGGGTGTGAGCTAAGGGTAGCAAACTGGGGTAGACTCATCAGTATCTGTTTGAATTTCCTGCAGCAGCCCTTCATCTTGCAGCCTTCCTCCAGGTACAGTGAAGACATCTCTCACATGTGGGTTCGTATGCTTCAAGAAATGCAAACCCAAATTATGGTCTTTGGCATATTGTACATTTTAAGCTGAAGGAGTTTGTGGAAATAGTAGAAACATAAAGTATTCTCTTTCTCTAGCACCTTCCTTGTAATGTCTATTAGAAATAGCCATTTGAAGAATAAATATTTTCTGTTCCCAACCCTAGCCCCACCTTAATGTTATTACATTGAGATGCTTTCTTCCAGTATCTTCTAAGAACCAAGTGTGATTTCATTTGCTACCAAGTTACCTGAATTACTTTATTCAACTGCCTGAGATCCCCAGAGTAATTGAACAGTTCATGAGCATTTATCTATCTATAAATCTGTCTAGCTAGCTATCTGATTTAAATATTCCTTTCTGATAAATATTTCATTTAAATATTAAATATTTCCTAGGCAGAACTAGTCCTTCTGCTCTCTAGTCTCAAACAAGACTCATATACTTTGTAGCAAAAAAAGAACAAGAAAAAAAGATAATTAATGCATGTACTATTTATTATTGTATATTTTGATACTCCTTAATTTGGTGCATATATATTGATGAGTGTTATATATTCCTAATTTATTGATCCCCTAATCATAATAATCATCTCTGTCTCTTGTTACCTTTTCAGCTGGAAGTCTATTTTATTTGATAAGTATGGCTGTGCCAGCCTTTTATGGGTGAATTTCCCTGGATGATTGATTTCTAGTACTTTATTTTTCAGCCCATGTTTATCTTTGGAATTCAGATGGGTCTCCCTCTACCTATCAGCAGAAAGTAAGGTTTTGTTTTCTGATCCACCTAGCATCCTATGCCTTTTGTTTGGTGAGTCCCATCCATTTACATTTATTGTGACTGTGGTTATATGAGGATGTTCCAGTGCCATTTTGTCTTTAATTTTCTGGTTTTAGCTATTTCTTGTTCAGTTATTGTGGTTTTCTTCCCTTGGAATTAGTCAGGAGAGCTCCTTTCACCATTTCTTGTAGGGCAGGTAGTGCTGGCAAACTCCTTCAACTTTTGTTGATCTGAGAAAACCTTTAGTTTTCCTTATATCTGAAGGAGTATCCTGCAAGATATAGTGTTCTTGGCTGGCAATTTTTATCTTTAAGTATTTTGAATATGTCATTCAATTCTTTCCCTGCCCGTAGGGTTTCCTCAAAGAATTCTGATGTAAGTCTGGTGATAGTATATTTATAGGTTACCCACTTTTTCTCCCTTATCACTTTAAATATTCTGTTATTTCTCTATTATTTATTTTCTTTTATCTGTTATCCTCTATTATTTCTTCAAATAAGTTCTCTGTTTCCTTTTCTCTCTCTTTCCAGGTTACTTGTTATCCTTATGTTGCCTTCCTTAGTGGAATCACATCATATTCAAATTGTGCATTATCTTCAAGGTCATCAATTTGATACTCTGTTTATGTAGCCTGCCTTCATAGCTTTCTGCAGAATTTTTTAAAATCCCTCTGTTCATCTTTTTATATCCTGCCACTCCTTACCCTCTTATCAAAGTTTCAAATTTGTCTTTTATGTTCATTAATTGAATTTCTCATGACATTTGTTTTTCCAAATATTATTGATCTCTTTGATTAGCTTTTCAGAGTTCTCTTGTATCAATCACTTTGAGTTGCTTTTTGCATTTTTTTCCCTTCCTTTGATTTTCTTTAACATAGCATTTTTGATAAGATGAAATCTTCCATATCTTCCATATCTGGAATGTTGTTCTCTCCTTATTGGTGTCATACTTCCTTGAGGTATCAAGTTGCTCTGTGTTGTGTTTTGTTGTCTGCCCATTTTGCAGTTTTAGATCTTAGAAAATTGAATTACTTCTACCTTACCAGAGATGTAGTTTTATCTGATTTTGGATGTTTGCTTTTTCTGTAGGTCTGAAAACTGCTGTTGAATAAGTGGGTGGGGGAGGAACTTAAAGAGGTCAAGCTGCTAGTGTGAATGCTGGGGTGTGAAGGGAGGTTCTTGTTTGTAGCCCCATGAATAACCTACTTTTCTGAGTGGCCAGACCTGAAACTCTGCAGTCTCTGTGTGTTATCAGTACATCTCTCAGGGTCAGCATGAATCCTGAGGGGTGGGGAAATGGGACTGCCACCCAGTGTACTTCCTTCCTTTCACTGAGGGCCTGGCCAACTGGGAGCACCCCAGCTCTTTTGCACATGCTTTCCCTCAGTCAAGAATATGTGTTTCCGGGCCTCCCCTGGTGGTGCAGGCAGTTGAGCGCTGCACTGTGAAGCTCTCCGCAGCCTCTGCAGCGCTGGTTCAATCCCGATTGGGTGGGGAGTGTCCCACATGGCACGCCAGACCTCTCCTGTCTCACCCGCTGCTCCCCTCAGCAGTGTATTTCATCAGTCTGCCTGCTCTGTTCCCTGCTCTGTCTCTGATGAATCCTCTCACCCTCCTGTGCATCTGGCCTGTACCCTGGTTCTTGCATAAATGAATAAATAAATCTTTAAAAAAAGAAAATAAAGTCTATGAAATTAAAAAAAAAAAGAGTATGTGTTTCCACACTGTTTAGCTCTCTTGTCCCCATGACCACCAGCTGACTTCCAGTGTTATGGTGGTTTGTCCAGCAACATCCCACTCCTGATCACAGCCTTCAAGTGTCTCTCTCCACCCACTCTTGCTTGCTGAAGCATGAATCTCCTCCATATCTTTTCTGGCACAGTCTTCTTGGTCTCTGATGTCCAAATGATATTCCAGTTTTACTCCAAGCCATGGGACTCCCTGAGGTGCAGTAGTCCACTGGTTAATCTTGGGTGCCCCTCTGGGGAACAAAGCAAGTAACTACCTCTGATGCCATGTTGATTTTCTCTCCCAGGGCATCTGGTTTTTATGAGTCACCCAGTCCACACCTCCTCCTCCTCTCATTGACACCTCAGGATCCTATCCCATTCCCAGCTCAGGATAAAAACCTTCAATCTGTTCCATTTACTCTAGAATTTACAGACTTATAAATTTCCCATATGTATTTGATTAAAATTGTTCTTTTTTTCCTACTAATATGTCTGATGTTGTTTTGATTACTAAGCCTGGGAAGGACCTAGAAGGATAGAGGAAAATTTCCCCTCCACTTTTCCGCATCTGCTGTTTGTCAGATTCCTTCAACTTAAAATATTAAATATGCTAAGGAGGCATGTTTAGTGGTAGCATGTTCTGAACCCGAGAAGGACATAATGCCTGTCCTCATGGAATTTGTGATCAAAGAGGAAACACAGAATTAAATCTAATTTGATTTAAAGATCACAAGGGAAAGAATGAAAAAAGAGAAAGAAGGGCATGACATGGCATTAGACATTTTTACATTCCTGAAGATCTTAAACCAGGAAATTGCCAACTCATCTTACAGAAAAAGGGTAAGAGAAAAGGGTGAGGGACAGTAGAGGAGTGTCACAGATACCTCTATTTCTTCCTTTCCCCTTCCCCACATACAGCGGAGATAGGAAATGAACAAGGGAATTTAAATTAGAAACCGAACAAAAGTTCGAGAAAAAGAAAAAAACTAGCAAACTGACCATAGATCTGAAGCATACAGCAGGGAAGAAGGATGGAGGGGGTGCAAAACAGGGCACGAGGGAATATGGTGAAGGTTCATGGGTGACATGGTGGCAGCAGAACTATGGGAAATACATAAAAAATCAGAAGAAAAACAACAACAAAAAAATTGAAATAAATTAGGATGTTAGTTGGAGGAGCTAAGAACGGAACGTTTACTCATATGAGCAAAGACTAAACAGTACAGTTTTCCAAACTAGACTAGACCTGGTAGTAGAACCCAAGCACTGGTGACCTGTGAAAATAGTTCTTGACATTTCAGCAGCTGCCACCAAATCCACGTAAAGTTTGTCTCCATGCTTTCAACCCATCTTCTGCTCCCTCCCCTCCCCCACTTCTTCTCCTGGACCCCTTAGGGCACTTAACTTGGGAAACCCTGCCTTCCCCAGGCTGCAGGCTCAAGTGACCCCACCTGAGTCTAAGGTTTCCTCTTATTTTAAGCATTCATTTTATTTCTTCTGTCTCAATAAAAATTTATATTACTGAGTACTCTCTACTCTGTTGGATCTGATCAAAGTGATTCGCATCAAAGCATAAATGGGTTTAAAATAGAATTTGCTACACCAAATTGCTCTCTAGAGTAATTTGGGTAATTTGGGCTCAGTCTGGGAGATTTCTTTGCATCTGGGTCCCCAGGTCCCTTGCACATGCAAACCTGTCCCCTCCCCTGGTCTGGTCTGTGGCCAAGAGTGAATATTCTTGAACTGACCTTATAAAGTTGTTCTTGGCCTTTGTTTGGATAAAACTAATAGATGCCATTAGGATCTGTATATTTTGGGGTTAGCATTAATTAGTTCATTGCTGAAAAAATACCCCAAATTTCTATGAAACTAACATAGAGAATTATCTCTCCAGATTCAGAAGTCCAACGCATGCTCAACAGTTCTACTCAGAAATCTCAAGTCTCACCTGGAAAGGATTATGCTAAGAGAAATAAGTCAGAAGGAGAAAGATAAATACCAGATGGTGTTATTTGTACTTGGAATATAGAGAAACCAAAGGGTCAGATAAAGACAAACATTAAAACCAATCCTTGAAAGCTGACCATAGATGGAAGGCATTCAGAGAGGGGGTGGAGAGGTAAGAAGCAGGGAGAAGGAAGCACGATCCCCTGGTCCTCCAGTTCCCCTGTTCTCACCTCATTGATTTTTTCACAGAATCATCAGTTTTAATTTCTTCATATTTTCAGAATTTCTTAAACAATAAGAGAGTGAATGTGCGAAATTGGAGAAAATCAGTGGGGGGTCACAGGTCACCAGCTGCAGCACAAGCAGAGCTCCCAGCCATGCCAGCTTATGGGGAGGGGGTGGTGGCAGGGCTCCTGAGGGCCGGCAGCACTGTCCCGCTGGCTGAATCAGCAGGTTCATGAAGGAGGCAGCAGCTGAGACCCCAACCCTGAGTGTCCTTGGTAACTGTGAAAAAAAAAAAAAAAGCTATTCAATAACTACTGTTTGTCAGAAAACTTTGCTAAGTATTTTATATATTTCACTTTAGAAGCAAAATTATTATCTCATTTCACAGAGGAGGAAAAATAAGAGAAACTTACTAATTTGCCTAAGGGCATACAGTCCAGTAAATGGGAAGGTTGAATTTGAGTCCAGGCCATTTTACTCCAAAATCTATAATGGACTGTTTTGTAGTAGTTTTATAACAGCTCCACAAGATTCCAGTTCAATTGCATGAACCATTATAAATTTTCAAATATCTTTAAAGAAAAATGTCACAGTGCACTTTACTACATTGCTGTTGCTGTTCTAAAACTTCACTCATAATTAAAAAAGTACAATTGGGAAAAATTATAGCTTATTATATAGGACTGAAGGTTGTCGTCAAATGGCTGAAAAAGAAACATCTTTAACAGGAATAATCAGCATATCCTACTGAGACTTCATCCCGCTGAGTCATCTCTCCTGGATTCTTTTGGTCTTTGGGGTGGTATTGCAGTTCTCCCAAGTCAACACACGGTGGCACAATTTGCACATGCTTTTATAGCCAGTTTCCAACAAGTGATTATTGCTACTTTGAACTGTATTCAGATACTGGAAACATTTTTCATTCATAACTGAACTTTTCACATAAAAGTGATATATCTCACTATTTTGTACACAGAGTAGCCCCCAAATTCAGCATAGTGTAAAGTTAGATCTGTAGCATTAACATGTTTAATAACAGATATCTTTCACAACCACTTGAGAACACAATTATTTTGATGAACATTACTTTTCCAAAGAAACAGAAAGATATGGAACTTTTCCTCTAGTTACCTTTGAATGAAAGAGAAACCCATTCTACAAACTTGACTTAGTGAACTCCTAGTGTGTATTTTATTGGACTGCTTGCAGATGACTTGATTCCATCCTGTAAATGTTCTTTTTTTTTTTTTTTAAGATTTATTTATTTATTTATTTATTTATTTATTTATTTATTTATTTATTTATTTATACAAGCACTGGGTACAGTCAGAAGCGTGGGAGGGTGAGAGAATTCACCAGAGCCAGAGCGGGGAGCAGAGCAGGCAGAAGGACCAAAGTACACTGCTGAGGGGAGCAGCGGGCGGCAGGAGAGGTCTGCGCGCCATGTGGGACCCTCCTCCGGTGGCCGGGGAGCAGCCGGGGATCGAACCGGCGCCGCAGAGGCTGCGGGCAGCTTCGCAACCCAGCGCTCAACCGCTGCGCCACCGGGGAGGCCCCTGTAAATGTTCTTTTCATAACTATATCCCATTAATACACCCAGTTAGGAATAAAGAGTTGTGAACTGAATTTATACCATTCACTATTTGCACATTCATTCAACAAATATTTATGGAGTAGCTTCTCTGCACCAGAGTCTGGAGATATAGCCATGAACATAATAGACAGAACCCTATGACAGAATTTATATGCAAAGAGAGGGAAGTAAAGGAGTAAAGGAGTAAAGAAGTGGCCAATGTGCAGGAAATAAGTCATTGCTGATGTAATATTAGATGGGATCTAGAACTGGAGAATATCCAGGACAAGAGTCTGAGACAGTACCAGGGTAAGATTGGGCAGCTACCTCACTGGGCAGGGGGCAAATAAAGGCCTGGAGACAAGACGGACTGGTCAGGGGCTTTCTGGAAAAACAGCACTGTTGATAAAAAGTAGCAAGACATGTTTGGGATAGTTCAGGGAGTGTAAGGGGCCAGAGAGGAAGGAAGGATGGAGATACTGTCTAGACGAGTGAGACCAAGACTCTCCTTCCTTTATAAAGATCCATCCCAAACCAGGCAATGTTCTCATGTGTCTGAAAGTCTTCAGGGGCACATCTCTTGCTTAAATACAGCTTGCATTGACCGGTGAGATTGGAAGTTCAACAAATGTTAATGAAGAGGATAAAGTAGTCACAGGCTATAAGGTCATTTTCCAGTCCACCATTGCACTCAGGTTGCAAAGGCAGCGGCAAGACCCATTTTCTCCAGATTCTCATGGAGGTGAATAGATAGGCAGAATAACAACACCTTGGTAGGATCACATGCTAGGCAAGAGATACAAATGATAAGTCAGATGGAGAAAGAATTTAATAAAACAAAAAGTAAACTTTTTTTAAAGATTTATTTATTTATGCATACAAGAGCTGGGGGTACAGGCCAGAGATGCGGGAGGGGGAGAGGACTCACCAGAGACAGAATGGGGGACAGAACAGGCAGATTGACCTGCTGAGGGGAGCAACGGGTGAGTCAGGAGAGGTCTGCTTCTCCATGTGGGGGATCGAACTCATGCTGCAGAGGCTGCGGATTGCTTCATAATGCGTTGCTTAACCCCTTGAACCACCAGGAAAGCCCACAAAAAGTAAACTTTAGGGCTATAAGACCAACTTATGGTTACCAGAAGGGGAAGAGGGAGGGGAAGCATTGGGTAGCAAAGGCTTCAATGGTATGATGAAGGATAGAATTGAACTTTAAGGGTAAACGTAATGTGATATATACAGTCATTGATAAATAATGATGCACAGAAACTTATATAATGTTATAATGCAATTGCATTTTGATTTAAAAAAAAAAGATTTAAAAACTAAACAAGATCACGAGAGAACCTCAATCACAAACATCCGGTAGTAGGGTCCAGCAAATCCCAGATGCGAGCCAGCAGCCCCTGTCCTGCACTTCCCTCTCCTGCCACTGCGGGGAGCTCTAGGCACACAGCTGTGCTGGAGGAGGGTGCAGACTCAGAAACGGGGTGGAATAAGAAAGCATTTAGCACTGCTCACATTTGAAAAGAGACCTTCCAGGTCTGAAAAAAGTAAAAACCAAAAACAAACAAAAAATCTCTTCTTCCCAGTCCCCAACAAAATCAGGGATGAAAGAAGATGGTTTTAGCCCGGCAAATAAGAAAATAAACAAGAGCTTGCAATGGATAAGTTTTTCCTTTTCAATTTGTTTTTGCAAAGGGTTTTTCTTCCTTGAAAAACAAAATACTAAAATAGCAAGCTATGTTTTCATTTATAAATCCTTCTCAAGAGGAAATCTAATAATAACAAAGGGTTCCCATTGGATTCCAGCTTATTTCAAAATGTAAATCTATTTCTATCCTCTGGGGGAAAGAAATCTATCCTGAGCCAGGTAGTTCTCATTTAAATTGGTGATTTTATTCATTTGTCATTTTTTTCCTCTCTTTCCCTAAAAGAACCTCTTAAACTGAAGAGAAGTTTTAGGTTCTACTGCTGTATATTGGACCTGGCCTCTGCAATTAGTGATGCAAAGTCAGGAATGATGGTGACCACGTGATTTGCTGTGCTTTATTCTACATCCTGTCAGGAAAGCAGTTTGCCTCTCAACACAATTGATCTTATTATACCAAATGTTCCATGTTGAGAGAGAAGCGCTGTGTACTGGAAAGAGAGAAGGTTAAGTTAGAGTTAATACTTTCCAACCTCAGGTGTGTTTCTTATATGATATAATGGATTTGGTTTCTCTGGTTCCTCTTCCATTAATAAGAATAATAAAAATGTGGTGGACTAGAAAATGGTGGTTGAGGGCCTCCCAGGTGGCGCAGCGGTTTGAGGCAGCGCTGTGAATCTGTCTGCAGCCTCTGCAGTGCCTGTTTGATTCCCAACCCGGCCAGGGAAATTCCCACATGGTAGGGCAGACCTCTCCTGTCGCGCCCGATGCTCCCCTCAGCAGTGTATTTCATCAGTCTGCCTGTTCTGTTCCCCTCTCTGTCTCTGGTGAATCCTTTCACCCTCCCACGCATCTGGCATATACCCCAGCTCTTGTATAAATAAAAATAAAAATCTTTAAAAAAAATGGTGGTTCAATCTCTGACAACCCTCCACTAAGAGTTGGGGTAGGTCACTGCTCCCCTGAACCTGAATGAGTCCTGCGACTGCTTTGACCAATAAGATGTGGAAGAAATGATGCTGTCCTAGGGCACAGACAGTTGCCTGTTCTGCCACACTTGGAACCCTGAGCAGCTCCACTGCCCTGAGGCAGCCATGCTGTAGGGATACAGCTACAGCTGTATCCCTAAGCTAACCAGGAGAGGATTCGTGCTTGGAAGCAAAGAGCCAGCCCTCAGCTTCTGTACATGGCCGATCATGCCGGCCATCTCAGCAGAACCTCTGGATATTATGAAGAAGTGAGCTCCTCTGACTGTGTCCCATCCAAGTTCCTACCTACACTGTCATGCGATATAATAACAGCAAATTGTAATTTCAAGTCACTGAGCTTGAACATTGGTAAGTGCTCAAGTGCATCTTGTGGCACTACCATCAATTCTACAAATAATACCTCCAAGTCTTCTAGTCCAGCGGTGACACAGAGTGAGCACTCCTTAAATAGTAGCCACCATCATGATGGCTATTTTTATTTTCTTTCCATAAGACAGCTTTTTAGAAATGTGGGCCGAGAATCCTCTCCAAGCTTTCAGAAGATATTGAAATCCCTTGCAGCTGACTCATGTGAGAGCCCAGGGGCTTCAGGATTGTAAAGCCTCTCTGGCCTACACAAGTCAGATGCAAGGAGAATCATTAAGTCCAGCCACTGCTGGCACCTCCACCAAACACGTGCTTTCATGAGCAAGACGTGCTAGGTCCCGCATTCCAGGGACATCACCGCTCATGTGGTACAGCTCCACACTCATCTTTATTTTTCTCCTATAAATCTCCCTAACTACCTAAAGCCAGGAACTAGACACAATTGGTTTAAAGAAGGCACTGTGGCCTAAGAGATCTCCAGATGCAGCTGCTGATGTCAGATTGAGAGCCTCTCAGCACTCATGGTCCCCAAAAGACCTCATCTTCTGGTCACTTCCAGTGATGCCACTAGATCCTGGTACTACTGAGGCACTGGTAATATTAGAATAGAAAATATTTTGAATGTATTGAACTTTCGGACTCAGAATGCCAAGAAAAGGTGCTTGCCCATTCCCTGAGCTCCCCAGTCGGCCTGTTCTTGCATTGCCATTGCCCTCCTGAGCCATCTGCTTGGACTCCTGGGCTATCTGCTGTTACTGGTCAGCCCTGGGTCCCCACTGTGACTCTGTAGAAGCCATTGTCCACTCTGCAGCACAGTCTCTTCGAACACAAATGTCACTTTGTGATGACAACACACCTGCCCCAGCTGCTCCAGTGGCTCCCTGTGGACAGAAGAAAGTGCAGCAACCCCAGAGAGCTGGGGCCTCAGCCTCCCAGGCCTACGTCCTGTTTCACCCCTACCTGCTCTGACCGATGGCGTGGTTCCATGCTTTGCCCATCCCCAGAGAGGAGGGAATTCTGGAAAAGTGGGGGATGAAGGTGAGGATGGCGCAACCCAAAGGTGACAGAATCAGAGAGATCAGTTGGGGGCCAGGGGTAGGGAGGATCTGTTGCTTAAGGACTCCTTAATGTCTCTCAGAGTGCTCCTATGGGTCCTGACCTGAGAATGTCCAGGTAGGTTAAAGCTACCAGAACGAGGTCAGATATGATGTCTTCCCTGCTATTGATAGTTCTTTAATTTATTTATTTTTTACAGATTTATTTATTTATACAAGCATTGGGTACAGTCAGAAGTGTGGGAGGGTAAGAGAATTCACCAGAGCCAGAGCAGGGAGCAGAACAGACAGACCGATGAAATACACTGCTGAGGGGAGCAGCGGGCGGCAGGAGAGGTCTGTGCTCCATGTGGGACCCTCACCCTGTGGCCGGGGATCCAAACGGCGCTGCAGAGGCTGCAGGCAGCTTCGCAGCCCAGTGCTCAACTGCTGTGCCACCGGGAAGGCCCTATTGATAGTTCTGCTTGAAAAAAGAAAGAAAGAGCTGAAAGCAAAATGTATAAAATCCAAAACTGGGAGAGGAGAGACTTCTAGTCAAGATTCATGTATTGCCAGCCAAGCTGGAACCTGTGCTTTAGTTCCTGTGCAGATGCTTCAAACATCTCTGCTCCCCAAGGCATCAACTCTGCCCCAGGGACCCCATGCAGTCACGGTGACCTTCCACTCCCACCTGCGAACCAGACTTCTCTTCCCTGCTCTGCTCCTCCCATTGTTTTGTTCTCCCTGTTTCAGGTTTCCGCCCATCATTCTGGCTAATGTTCCGCCTTCCTATCCACAGCTCACACCTCCAAGTCCCCACAAGGCTGACTGTGGTTTCTGTTGTCTACTTGGCTAGCAGGCCCAGCTCACTTTGTTCTCCCGCTGGCCTCATTACCTTAGGAAGGACTCTTCCCATGTGGCTTTGTGTTGCCCTTGCTTGGCTTTCTGCCACCCACCAAGTGTTCCCGGAGACAGAAAGGCAGATGAGCCGGCAGCTTCCATGTAGTGGATGACGCAGGCAACACTGAGCGCCCAGCTCAGATGGGCTGATAGGAGGGTGTGCTGTGCTCATGGAGGGTTCTGGGTAAAGCTTCTACCTTAGCAATGATTTATTCAAACTCTCTCCAACTCCAGAGATCAATGCTGAACCTGCACACAGAGGAAGCGCCTGCTCTGGCGGTGCAGTGTGAGGAAGCAGCAGAGTCTTCTGAACATGCAGGGCTCCCCTGAGCACGCCTGGAGCTTCCACTTTAGAGTCGCTCCCCAGCATCTGTGACACCATCGCAGAATTTTAATTTTATGGTTTTTGACTTTTAAGCCCATGACTGGCTCTATAATTTAGATAAACATCAACCCAGAAGAGAATCTCAAGTCTAAATCACAGGGTACATCTTTGATGTTCTAAATTGTCTTTCAAATTAACCCTCTTATTGAATTATAATCTATATATCATTTATTAAAAATAAAGATTATAAAAGAGGAAAACACTAAGATTAAGTGTAACATAAGTATCAGTTTCTTAAGACTTTTGCGTGTCAGCAGAAGCCTTTACTGTTCGCGTGGCCCTTGCCTTGGACTGTCAAGTTCGACAGGGCTAGAGCGCTTTGTTCTTTGGGCATTGAATAAAAGAGACATAGATCTCCTGGGACTATCTGTGTGTGATTTTCCCAGACAAGATTCTTCTCTCTGCCTCCTGAGGAAAGGATCATCACTGTGTTTCTTGGGCATGCACTGGATGTCTTTGTAGAGAGGAGCACTTCCAATTAACTTTGTTTCTGACAAGGGTTTCAGATGAACAATTATAGTAACATTCTCCTTAGCCAAAAAAGTCTATATGTTTTATACATACCCCAACATACTGAATTGAATCAAAAGAGTTTCTTGAAGCTAGGATTCTCTTGATTATATTGCCAGAGCTATGGGGAAATCTGTTAACTTGATGTTCAAATTTTGTGATATTCTGTAACCGTGAATTCAATCTAGGGCGGTTTTTAATGAAACCGGGCACTACCATTGCTGGGAGGAAACAGATAGCACATTGGATGTTTACTTTCTGCTCTAGAACATGTTTGCAAAGCACTGGCTCCATGGTGGGGACCCACGCTGGGTGAGTAGACATGGTCCTTTCCTTGGAGGCGCTCACTCTGTATCAAAGTGACAGATATGAAATAGCATCCAAAAAAAAAAAAAAAAAAGATGAAAAATGCCTCCAAAGAGGTGGAGCTTGCCAGGGGGAGGCTGTGAAGTGGGTTTGGGTGGGACAGGGCAGTTGTAATCTCAGATCAGTTAGGGAGAGGAGGCTCTGGTAAGATGCCCGTGAGCGCCATCTATACTTCAGGAGTGGAAATGGAACACTGCACCAGGCCCCCAAGTGAAGGACATTTTGTTAGCAGATTACAGGTTACACCCCAAATCCTGAAAAGTTGGAAGAAAAGGAATAACAATATAAGAATAATTATGTTACATATAATAATTTATAAGGATAATAAATAAAAGAAGTAGGGGGATATTATATAAGAAATAGAAATAATAATATAAGAAATAGGAATGATAATATAAGAAATGAAGGAAAGATATATTCAGCTAAATTAGTATGTTTTACAGTGGAAGTTTGTTTTTTTTAGAACAATTGATATTTGAGTGACTCGTAGGTAATTCCTATGTGGCTCTTGTAATTTACACAAGATGAACTGGGACATGTATTGGGGGAAGGGAATAGAGGAGGGCGACTGGAAAGACTGGAAAGAAAATGGGCTTTTTTGGTTTGACTCTTGGATTTTTTTTGCAATTCCAGAGAAGGGGCATGAGATGTATCCTAACACTACTAAAAAGAAAAACACAGTGCTCGCAGCATGCCTGCTTCTAGTGATGAGATCCTCCCTCGTTCAGGCCGTGCCAGTGCAGAAACGGAGGAGGATGTGAAGAACTCACTTTTCAAGTCATTTTGAACTCATTTGGGTCCATTCCCCAGCCACTCAGCTCCTGTTTGGGAGCGAACGGTGAGCTAGCCAAGAACGAACCTGCTACTATAGCCCAAGACAGTAGTTTGTAGGACAAAGGGCAAGTTTTATGATGCAAAACACACACACACAATACACACACGTATTGCAATATAGATACATAGCACATTATACACAGAATAAAACATATTATACACAGACACATTATGCACATAACCCAATACACATATGCATGACACACAGGCACACGTACATGCATTACACAGAGACACACATCACACATAACACACATGTATTACACATGCCCATTACAGGAACACATTACACACATTATCTATTCACACACCACATGTGAATGTGCACGCGCATCACACACATATTTAACAAACACACATGCACACATAAATACCCTTTTCCCAATGAAGAACAAGGATTTCCCAGAGAAGTTGGCCTGGATTGAGGACGTTAAAAAAACCTCTCTGCAAGAAAAGAGAATTAAAGAAAGGGAAAAGATAGGAAAGCCAGGAGAAGCAGAGACGAGGGCTTGATTCTAGAAGTCCCATCATTTACTGTGTAGTACAAATTAGTGTTTCTGATATTCATCACTTTTCTGAGACGCACCTGTGTCTTCTTTTTATTATTATTATTTATTTATACAAGCACTGGGTACAGTCAGAAGCACGGGAGCTTGGGAGAATTCACCAGAGCCAGAGCGGGGAACAGAACAGGCAGACTGACGAAACACACTGCTGAGGGGAGCAGTGGGTGTGGCAGGAGAGGTCTGTCATGCCATGTGGGACACTTGCAGACACCTGGGGATCGAACCAGTGCTTCAGAGGCCGCGGGCAGCCTCGCAGCCCAGTGCTCAACCACTGTGCCACCAGGGGAGGCCCCTCACCTGTGTCTTCATAAGGAGGTAACATCATGCTTTGAGAAAATGGATCAATCAGGGTTAGACCATCTCAGCAGGAGCCATTTGGAGAAAACCTGACTCCCCACTGCCAACCACTTTATGAGAGGTCGAAGACGGGACACCCACACCCACACAGTTCACCATCTGGAGAGAAGGAGGCCAGAGGCTGGCCAGTGCAAAACCCACCTGGCTGAGATGAACCCCAACTCCTCCCTCCACAGTGGAATATATCTACAAAGGCATACATACCTCTGCTTGGAGGTTACACAATAAATGGTTTTTCTATAAAGATGTCAAGCAGTTTAGGGCTTGGTACATGGATAGGCTTAACAAAAAACACCAGATCAAATGCCCAGACTGTACTTGCTGCTTTATGCTTCGGACTGCCTATTTTGGCATTTATTGACACCTGATAATAGCTGACTGTAATTATGGGAAAGCTCTGGGGACAGATAATTAAGAGCCTTTGATGGGAATGCAGCCTCCTGTTTATGACTTGTGTAACTGGGAGACAACCTGCCTTTCATTAGCACATAATAATGTCGCACTTTTATGGGGCATTTCTTCAGCTGATTTTCTTAATTAGATTTAACTGAAGGATGAAAGTCAAATCTTGCTGCACAAAGAAAGGAAGGCTGCTGTGTTTACCATGGTAATTGAACACGAAAGCCACATACATCAAAGGTACACACAAATGAGAGAACTATGTTTTCCAAAGATGCGTGGACCAGTGAGGGCTAATTTCAGAGGGGCCCTGGCTTTTAAAATGGAAGTAAAAACTTCCACACTTGGACTGACTGCACAGCAGACATCCTTACTGCACCTTCTAAAAAATACATCCACAGCATCCAGCTCAGTGTCATGTGCAAAGATTATTAAATCTCTGCATTCCTGAATGGAAATGAGGAATAAATAGGTGCATTCTTACTTATTAAAGAAATTTCCAGGAGGAGACTCTGCTTTCAGATTCAGATTTTCTTTTTCCTGAGAAATTAAAATTATTCAAGTCAGATGGAGATTTGTCATGTTACCACTTTGACTTCTAGAAAGCCTGACGTTAAATATGGTTCTTCTCCATCACAAAGCCAGGCTTTGCCATCACATCCTGAGAGCTCCAGGTCATGTCTGGATTGTTCTTGTATATTTTACATTTTGTTTGCCCAGATGTACTCTGCAATTTTTATGTTCTATTTGGGTTCATTGAATTGTAGTTATTTCCATAAACTGCCTTGAATCATTTTTGGAATAAAGAGCAATATAAATAAGTAAATAAAGAAATGTTAATTGTAAATTAAAGAACTCAAACAATGCTTGAGTCATATTAAACTAACATTAAACTAACTTTCAGAGCACAAGCAATAAAGCACTAAGATAAGCAAGATATATGTTACTGACCACTTCTCTATGCTAAATGAAACACTTGCTATTAGATCAAAATGATATCCCCTATTTATCTTACCTTGAAAAGATATAAAATTCTTGAAACTTCCTGATCCTTCACGAAATGAAACCCAGTGGTCCTACCTCTGGTGATTCTCAAACATGCCTAATATCTTGTCCTGCACACCAAGTTGGTTGTTCCATTGCAATCAATTATCTTCTGCAGCCTTTGATTTGCCAAAGGTAAAATATTGTAACAAGTATCTTCAGGCAGTGTCCATAATTTTGTGCATAATATATTACATATGCCTTAGTTGCCAGACATGAGGGAGGTAAAGAAGAGATTGCATTGGAATAGCTTCTAAATAGACATAATTCACATGCAAATCATTCTTTATGAAACATATTAAATCTTCTCAAGTTGCTTCTTCTTGCAATGGTATGTTGAGTCCTGACACTTCTATGGTGTGTGACACAAAAGAGACTTTAGTTTCTAAATTTCTTAATCCAAATTGAATGTAAGTCTTTTTTTTAAAAAGATTTATTTATTTATACAAGAACCGGGTACAGGCCAGATGCGCGGGAGGGTGAGAGGATTCACCAGAGACAGAGTGGGATACAGAACAGGCAGATTGATGAAATACACTGCTGAAGGGAGCAGTGGACGAGACAGGAGATGTCTGCCACTTCATGTGGGATTCTTGCCAGCCAGCTGGCCGGGATCAAACCCACGCTGCAGAGGCTGCGGACAGCTTCACTGTGGGGCGCTCAATCACCTGTGCCACCAGGGAGGCCCTGAATGTACATCTTATTCTTAAAATTATGACTTATTGATTCCACCAGAACTGGTCCAATAAAAGGGAAAAGGGTGGTACTAATATTATTTGCATTGGTCTACGTATGGTATTTTCTCAACATTTTAAAAGCAATGTTAATTTGTCAAACTGGAGATTGGCTAAAATGGAGTGATTTGAGGCATTGCTTTCCAAAGCAATACAAAAGTGAGAAGAAACTTTAACAAAGAACAAAATTTGGAAGAATGGTTTTTGGAAGTCTAGCAAGTGAAGGAAGAATCTAATTTATTCTACCAGAACTAGAGCCATGGGTGGAAACTGACTGATTTCAATCAAGTTTAGGAAGACTTTTTAAAGAATGGCCAGTGTTCAGAAATGGAATCACATGTCTTGGAGATTTGAGCAATGTATGTGGAAGTGTTCAAGCCAACACCGCATGTCCTTCTCTGGCATGAGGAGATCACTGTGTTGGCTCTAGAGTAGGGCTAGGAAAATTTGAATGTTCTTTGAGTATAAAATCCTCTATTTGTTGCAATGTCCTTGCTCTTCCCAGTGGTGGAAAAGCTTAATCTAAACATTCATCTTACTTAATGTTGGTCATGTAAAAATAAGTGACTAGCTATTAAAATAAATATTTGAACTTTAGAATAATTGATTTGGCCCCATCTAGGAATATATTTTTGTAAGGAAATAGCTATCAAAATGCATAGGTAACAGCTTGATAATTATTTCCATTACTTTATCAATACTCAGCTGCAAACTCTGGGAAGCCAAAATCAGGGTATTGATAATTTTACTTAATAATTTTCCTTTTTTTAAATATCAGCTCTGAAATTATTTACACAACTACAGCAAAAAGAACAGTAAGTTTGGGAATTAAATTTATTATTCATGGCCATATACCTCAGCTGGTGGTGGCAGAAATTTGAGGTGTGCTATCGAGTAGAATAAAGTCACACCTCTCCAACTGTAATGCACGCAAATCACCTAGAGGAAGATCTTGAAATGCAGGCTCTGACTCAGAGGGCTGGAATAGGACCTGAACATGCATTTCTAACAAACTCCCAGGTGACACAGGGCTTCTACTCAGGGGTCAGTGGAACAAGGCAAGGATGCCAGGCATGGGCATCAAAAGGCTTGTTTGCCTTGGGGAATGAGAGCTTCCAAAAATGCAGGTCTATTGTGATAGCTCCTGTTCCACTGGGTTATAATTCTCATTAGGTAAGTAAGGAAGTTGAGCACAGTGAAGCTGAAGGACTTACCCAAGAGGGCAAGTGAGCAACAGACAAGCAGGAATCCAGATGCAGATGCATTTGTTTCCAAAGCCCATGCTAGCTCCTCTGAAGGCCTAGGGAGGCTGAGCAGAGAGCACAGGAGCCTGTGGAAGGGCTGTGGGAGGCCATGGGGATTCTGTACAACTTGCTCAGTTGGTGCAACAAAGGTAAAAGAATTTTCCAAGGCAAGGTCTGTGACATTCTGACCTTCTTACAAATCATTAAAAGGGTCTGCTAAAGGTAGGACACTTTACATTCTCTTCCTGAAACTTCCATGTTGTCCCTAGGACTCGAGTTTCCAGAATTCTTATTCCATTTTATTTATTTTTATCACCACCAATGTCACTAACATCTGGGTGTTCTTCAGGTGAGTTGAAACTGAAAAGTGAACTTATTGGGTCTCTGCTGCCTGGAAAAATGATCAGAAACAAGTAAACAACTGGGTAAAGTAGGTATGTTAGTGCCTTAATCTTTCCCTAAGAGAAAGGTTGCTCCAGAAATAGAAAGTATTGTTTTTTGTTTTTTAAATCAGGTTGCTCATTTGAATTCATATTCACTGCTTCATTATGTTGAAAATTGCACATGACTTCTTTGGATCTTTGGCTCAATAATCACTTTGATGTTTTATTTATTGATGCAAAAAAGCACTTGCCTTTCAAGTTTGTTATCTCTCATTTCAATTGAATTTTTCAAAGTATTAAGAAACTAGCTCCATAGGATTGTCTACCCAGTTTGAAATTGGCACAAGATTCTGAAGTGTTATTGGTGCCCCTGGGTGTTTCCTGCCATTTAGTTTCAAGCTAATAAGGAAATGCAGAAGTTGGCTAGAATTTGCTATGAATACTGTAGATAGACATTTGTGCTGGAACACATTCAAAGAAGGTTCTTTAGAGAATGTATTTTATCGTACCAGGGCTTTGTTTTCTTGGCTATAGAAATGATTTGTATTTGGAAATCAGAGCTATTTCTCATCTTTGACCAACTCTTTTGTGAAGTCTGAACTTCCATGTTTATGCAATCCATCTGTGACATCATATATTTTGTTTCCATGGCTAAAAAGTAGTAAAGGGAGAGAGCATAAAATACAATATTTTGAGAAATATCTATTCCAGTCCTTTGTGTATTTTAACAACTGAATTATTTGCTTTTTGAAAATTGACTTCTAGGACTTGCTTTTATATTTTGAACATTAACTTCTTTTTAGATACTTGATTTGCAGAATTTTCCGTTTCATAGGTGCTTTTTCACCAACTGATGGTTTTCTTTACTATGTATAAAGCTGATAGTTTCCTTTGCTATGTATAAGCTTATTTAATTTGATGTAGCCTTACTTGTTTATTTTTGCTTTGTTGCCTGTGCTTTTGGAGTCTGATCCAAAAACTCATTGCCAAGATCAAAGTTACTAAAGCTTTCCCCTGACATTCTTCTTAGGAGTTTTACAGTTTCAGGTCTTATGTTTAAGCTTTTAATCTATTTTGACTTGATCTTTGTAATAGTGGAAGAGTCCAATTTCATTATTTTGTGTATGGATATCCACTTTTCCCAACACCATCTTTTGAAGATACCATCTTTGTGTATTCTTGGCATCTGTGTCAAAGACCAGTTGACTATAAAGTAGGGGATTATTCCTGTACTCTTTCTTCTGTTCCATTATCTGTGGGTATGTCTTCATGCCAGTACCACACTGTTTTAATTACTGTGACTTTGCAATATATTTTGAAATCGGGAAAATATGATGCCTCCAGCTTTGTTCTTCTTTTCCCAGATAACTTTGGCTATTCAGGGTGCTTTGTGATTCCATATAAATTTTAGGATTTCTGTTTCATATTTATGAAAAAAATGCCATTGAAATGTTAATAGAAATTGCATTGACTCTGTAGATCTCTTTGGGTAGTATGGACAATTTGACAATATTAATTCTTCTAATATTGCATGAGTTGGCATTGAACTTTTCATGTTGAAAATAAGAGTTCCAATTAGTTCAAAGTAATAGCGACTACTTATTTATGGGAAATTGATAGAAAATGGCAAATATAGAAAATAGCATGGGGTAAAAATAAAAAATACATGATATGAATTAAATTATCAGCTATATTCCTCCCCCAAATGAAGAGTGAAATCTGTATAATATGGAAAATATTTTTCCTTTAACAAGCTTTCACAGAATCTCAGCAGCTTGGCTTCTTGTTTATACCTTCCTTTCTCATTTGTTCATGCGCTTGTCCAGCAGCTAACCACAGAAACAGAGTCTGTGTGTGAAGGAAGACCATGCTTGTGAGCATCCAGTCAGTGAAAAGACTTTACTGTTTGTAAAAGGAAATACCTCCTCAGAAAGAGAGCCACCAAAGATGATTGGATGTCCTAGAAGCATTAAGGCATTATCTGAAAAGTTAATTCATAATCATATTTATCTGTTCATTTTATTTAGATTGATGTGGTACAGTGAGAGATTCAAAAACTGATCAAGAGGGGAAAATGAAGATTATTCATTAAAACATTACCAAAAATGTGGGAAAAGCAACAAGAGTCACCCGTCAGCCTGAAGGTGACGGACAGTATGGTTACTGTAGCCCAGACAGGGCAACTGCTTGACAGGAGCTGTGGCTTCACCCAGACAGGGCAACTGCTTGACAGGAGCTGTGGCTTCTTGCAGTCAACCGATGGTGACCCAGCAGCTGAAGGCAAGAAGATAAATACCCCTCCTCATCTCCTCCTGCCTCTGGGCCAAGAGTACCTACAATTTCCCAGTTAGCTGACAGGGCAGAAAGGCCAGGGAGACCACGGCTGCAGTCTGTGTGGGGAAGCAGTGGACTGACCAACTGGGCTGACCAACGGAAGATAGGCCTGGAGTGCTTCTCTGGATTTCCCTCTTTGCCTGTTCAGCAGAGTGTGGCTCCACCTTCTGAGCACTTCATTCTCAAGATGGAAACAAACCTATATTGAAATGACAAGATTATGATCTGGCTGACACCACCCCATACATGGATACCAGGGCTAAACTTTTGACTTGGGTATAAAACTTGGGAGAAACTATGGAGAGCCTGGTGCCTTATGGACTGGGCAGTGGGTGAGTTTATTAACCACATGCAAAGTGGCTTTACTTGGATGATGTGATAAGCCAGGGTCAAGGTAGTAGTGTATGATAACCTCAACTCAATGACATATACTGCTAGCGTGCAAGTGTAGAGACACTAGTACACACACTTCCATCCAGAGGATAACTCACTGGCACACATGAAGTCATCTACACAGTTTCACTGAGCACATGACATCTCTCTGCAGCTTGACCCAAGGTGCTCAAATTACTGTCAAGTAAGCTTGGGATATCAAGGTGTGCACTGGGCAGGAACCAGCCAGACAACACCTTTAATCACTGGTTTAGGGACTGAGGACCAGGAATGATCTGGAAGAAACACTTGTATTAAATGAGCAACTGAGGATCACTAATGCCTGAGAATATCTGGAATTTGAACTTGTAGCCTGTTGCAAAGAGGGCACTTGTTCTCCCCACATGATTCCCAAAGCCTTCTGGAGGAAAGAGATTCTCCTGGCCTTCCTAAATATGGGTGGGGAGAGTAGTATTAGGGTGGGGGGTTTCTTCTATGTAACTGAAAACCAAAGATCTACATCTTGCTAGTGTCTGCTTTCCTGAAGTCGGGAACTAGATATAAGCTTTATAAGTCTTGCTGTCTCTCTCTGTTCTGAAGGGTGGTTGATAAAGGCCTTCAAGGAGTTAAACTGAGCACACTATAAACCATAACTGGAGTTTTCTGTAAGAATTCTAAACTGTAAAGTACCACACTAGATTCTTGGGAAAATTAAAGAAGATAATGCACATTTAGAACCAAGTAGGGTGCTACTTATTTAGCATGGTAAGGTGGAAAGTCAGGCTGAAATTCTAGGGATTAAAAGGTAAATAATAGCACTTGGGTTACCTAATCCTAAACCTGAAGCAGCTTCCCTCCTATCATCTATAAAGTGAAATGTGTAATACTTTCTTGGTTTTCATTAGAGTAAGCAAAAGCTTCCAAAGAATTTAATGCTCCATTAATTAGCCTTATTTTAGTAAACATTTTTACAAGTAGTCAGATTTCTTGGGCAATGCAATCTGGAACATGTACTGGGGAAGGAGACTTGATCTGTGCATTGACAAAATACATGCATAATTGCGAAACAAAAAGATCTTCAAGTTGATATGGTGCTAAAAATGTACTGAAAATAGGTAAAGGTTTAAACTGGAGAGTAGATACTGATTGCTTCTCTTTCTACATAAATGGCAGAGAACTCTATAAAGTACTGTTTTGCTTTTTTAGCTGACCATGGACTTGCAGTGCATAGCAGGGGAGGAGGAAGGGCCAGAATAGGGAAGGGAAGAGCACAAGGGATTGTGGTGATAGGTCAGGTGGTGGGAGAACTACGGGGACTACACCTGAGGGGAGAAATCAAATATTATACAAAAATGAACAACAATGTAAGAAAATACATTATTAAAAAATATAATTGTTTTTTAATAGATTTTAAGTTCTGGTCTTGTGCTCTCCATTAGGAAAAAAAAAATCATCTCAAAAGCTTAACATGTGCAAAGGCTTTTTAAGGCAAGTCAGCCCTGTTTTACGAAGGTCCCTTTATTTCCAGTTATATTAAGGCAGCTGTAGTGGAGGAATAAACACTATGTTCTCATTACAATTCACAGGATTCATTCATTCATTCCATAGAATTCTGGTCTACCTTATTTTACCCTGCCAAGCTGCTTGCTTCTAATACAATCCACATTTACTTAATGCTGTACTTACAAAGCTATAAGGGAGCATCAATCTATAGATTGTTTACTTTGTATCAGAAACACTCATTTGAAGAATCAGTGTTTCAGACATATAAATCTCCTGCTGGTGAGAAAAGAATGCATATGTTTCTCCCCTCAACTCTAGAAATTTGTGGAAGGCATTGCAGCTACCTTTGTTTTTTGATGCAAATGTATGCTTAGGAAAATTTCTCAAAAGAGCCAGAAGAGTCTATGTGGGGCAGAGGACTCTGTGTTGTAGCAGACACCCTCTCCTTCCAGCCCATTCAATACTCCCTTCTCAAGAACCTACCTCTGGCTGTCCAGCATTTCCCTCGAGGACAGTGTCCTGAGATGCCTAATTACATGCTATGTATCTGCTGGTCTTATCTTCCACTGCCATGTACCTCCTATGTCTTATAGGGCTCGGATGTACCTTTTAAAATAAAACACCACAATGTCTGTGAGGACTATTATGAACATCATCTTTGTTTTCAAGAATATGTTTAAAGAGTTGGCAGAATAGAGAAAGACTCTTTTATTATCATTTAAGCTTTCCTTCAACCAGGAACTGCAAGAGTCTGACATTGAAGTCGTATCATAAATTGTTTGGGGTGAGGCTGAGCTACCCTTTAGAGGCCACAGCCCTCTGATACTGCAGTGGGCTTAAGGATGCACATCAGCTGGATGCCACAGATAGTGAAGATGAGGTGCTGTCCCCCTGCAGCCCATGGTTTGAACAAACTACCTTCTCCTGTACTGGGTAGACTGAGATTCCAAGGAGCTCCTTTGTGAGCCATCGGGATTTGTAGGCTTTAGGGTGCGTGAAGCCTAGATTATATCCAGATTTTATTTTTGTTCAAGAATAGCTTGTAGTTCCAGGAGGCCACCAAGGATTCTCAGAGCCACCAATTTTGTGCTCACTACTTTCATCTAGTATTTACCAGAACTCAGGGTTTACTTGCCCGCACCTGGGTGCCTATTATGGACTGATCTAATTATAAAATACTCTAATCAGTCATGCTTTCCTCAGAAATGTCATGGGCTTAAGTTAAACTTCTGATTCTAAAACTTGAATGGATTTTAAAAACAGATCAACTGGTCCCAGGTTTCTTCAGGGTAATGGGTTATTTATGAAGATTTTCAAGGGCTTATTCAGGCAGTTTACTTTTAGAACCCCTTACTCATGTTAACATGACATAACCAAGATAAGATACAAAATACATGAAACAGTAAGCAAGAGGCATAAATCTAAAAATGTCAGAAATTTGTGAATTAATTATAATGGTCACTCTAATTTACAGTGTGTCCAAAAACGATGTGAATTTCATATCATCCTTAAATATATATTTAATAAAACATTGTGTACATGTCAATAACTATATACTTGACTGTATGTATGTACATGTCATTTTATTAGGTATGACCAGCTAGGTCTAAATGAAAGCTTTGAATTAAGTGGCTATTAACTTATCATTTTTACAGTAAATCACTGAGGTATCCCTTAGCAGTGAACATAGTTTTTCATATAATTTTATTAGAGCCTTTAAAGACAAAATTAGTATTAATTAAATAGATCCACAGGTAAAATGTATTTTGTGGGAGTATTTTTGACATCTTTGTTTATTTAACTTGGCAGACAGACATTAAGTTAGTATTTGCATTTGAATAAACCCCCTCAATATGCACCACAACTTAAAATATAATCTAAAGATAAAGCACTTTGGTACTCCATGCCGTCTGTCCTTATTATAACTTAACACCACACTGAATGCTACAGCATTTTATAAAGTTAATTCTTAAATACAAGTATGACTCTTGACCTTGATCCTAGTTTCCATGTTTGCTTTTCAGGACATCCAGGCTTTCGGTCACCACTTCTTCCCTCCAGTAGTCTCCACCCGCACTAGCACTCAGTGTTCAGAGAGCACCATCTCCAATAATCCAAAGCAAGGGCAGACATGCCTCAAGCACCCTCCCAATGCCGGTGAGGAAGAAAGTCACGGGCTCTGTCCAAGGGGACCCTGAGACACTGCGTGACAGAGCCAAGGCAACAGCAGGACAGAGACCGAGTCAAACTGGCATGTCCGGCGACCAGGGGCTTTCACAGGAAGCCTGAGTGTTACATAAGTGCAGGGCCTAACGCAGCACCCAACTTGGCTACCCTGACTGCTCTGTCTGCAAGCCAAGCGTGGTGCGCGTAGTCATCAGTGAAGGTAGCAGAGATGCCAGGGTAAAGCTCCCTCTGCCCAGCCCTAATCAGACACGCATGGGCCAGGGCAAGGGTCGCATGCAGAGGAAACTTCAAAGTGAAGGGCATTGGCACTTAACTCACGGTCCCAAGCCAGGGCACCGCTGCTTGCAAGCCGGGCTGCTTTTGGCATCTGCTTGACCGTTCTTATCTACCACCACCCAGAACCAGCACTAACAAATGTCTCTTTTCCCAACAAGTTAAAACAACAATAGTTTAAATTACTTTGAAATTTTAATTACAGAAACATTTCTACTCAACATTTGAAGTTTGGATTCTCTCCTTTTTCTGCATGAAGGCTGTCACGGTGGCTACACTAAGCTTTGTGTCTTTTCCTATGTACATATCTACACCCACGTCTCTTCTTTATTAACAAAAGGTATCTTATGTGATCCCAAACCAACTCTGTACTAGGTTCTGGATTGCAAATCTCAGAGTAAAACAGTTTCACAAAAGGGTAGGAAGCAACTGCGGTAAAGTGGCAGGAAGAGCTGCAGCTTGATAACTGTTTCTTCTAAGTTCAACTCAGAAAGACAGTAACTCAGAGGAAGTGAAGAAGAAGACCTAGTTTTCACCCCTGCTCCCTATACCCAAACACACTAGCCCAAAACCCTCTGGTCTTAAAGTGCAAGGACTACTGTAAAGGCCCCTAGGCCAGGGATCCCACTGGGTGTTGTTCAGAGTAGAGACTTCAAACAGTGCTCTCATGACTCAGGCGGGGGTGGGGGTGGGTGGGAAGGCTGAAGAAAATAGGGCCATTCCAAACATTCAAGTGCATCATAATATCCTTTCTTTTGTTAAAAACACAGAGCTGTCAAATTGTAAGGAATCCTGACTTGGAAAAATAAAACTTTTTAAAAACTTCTATCTGAAGATGTTCCAGTGCAGCAGAGTCAAAAGGCCGGTGAGCAAGGTGAGGAGCAGAGGGTGAGCACTCCCCACCGAGGCCCTGCTCCCATACTGGGAGCCCCTGTGGTCTTCGGGGAAGTCCTCAGCTCTGGGCACGGAAGACGCACACTGGACCAAGGGCATCTGGTAGGATGTAGCTCTCTTCTCGGGCCTGTCTGGACTGGACCCGTCACTGGGCCTCTGGCCATTGAAGAGCAGGTAGCGGCCGCGGGTGTCCTGCTCCATTTTGAAGATCTCATACTCTGTGTGAGGTAGTTTGATTCCCAGCGCCACGCAGCCATTGGTGTGTGTCACGTCCTGCTGGACACCCACCTGCCAGGAGCCCTCGGCCCCACATTCATTCCCGTTGAAGACATTAAGCAACGAGGCCGTGGCAGCATCCATGGGGGTCACCTTCATGTGGTTCACTGTGAGGGAGAGAGAGTGGCTTTGTGACTTAGAGGGAGTTTGCAGGCAGCACAGAAAGCCCACAGAGAAAACACAGGTAGCACCTATCTCCGCACACTTCCCCACCACCCCAAAACACCCAACGGCCACGGTCTTCTTAAGCATGCTCACGGAGAAAGAGTCCCTCGTGTTCATTCAAATGGGGGTCAGACCAGGTGTACTGCAGGTGTGAGCAAAAGAAAGTCTACATTTAGCTCATAAACACTGAGCTGTCATGTCTGTTACACACAGACAAACACAAAAGTGTCTCCAAGGAGTTGTCTTTGGTAACACTGACTCTTTGGGACTGACAAAATATTCACCAAAAACGGGCATCCTATTTTTATAAAAAGGCTTTAAGGTTTGATTTTTTTTTTAATTGTTAAGGTGTCTTAGACTAGTTAACATTTTTGCAAATTAATACTGGTCTATGAATCAGATATCTAAAACAAATTAGGCTGCAAGCAAAAAAATGTGAGTAAATATAGAAAATAAGATCCCAGCACTTGCACAGTGAAGCTATTGAAGTCCCTCTGCAGGCACTACATTCTGTGTCTACCACAGGGCTTGGGGTAGAGTTAGATAAAGTTGGCTATTTTCTAGGCCACTTTCTTCCTGGCGTGAATCTTCCTAAGAAAAGGGCCAGATTAGCTGGGACTTAGCTGCGTTGCAGAAATAGTTTATACTATATAGACTGAACCACAAAATGCTATCCCAGGAAGGGTCCCAGCCAGCATCTAGGATACCCCACTTTATTTGGCCATGACAGGGCAACCACAAGACCTCCCTGGCTGACCACAGCCCAAAGAACCTCATCCCTCACCACTCTCATGCAGGTCATTATTAGGTAGCCTGAACTTCCATCGTCGAGCACAAGACAACTTTCCAAGAACATGACAAACTCTAGAAATGACAACTCCGAGGTGTAACTAATACCTGCTGTGTTCCCCACTGAGAAAAGCATACTCTAGTCTCCAAGTGTGAGGGCACCTTAGGGGCAGCTCAGGACCAGCCATTATTAAAACATGCAGACTTGAGATTCCCTTCCCGGGAACACTCTCCGTGGCCACACCCACGGGTGAGCAGGAGGACTCCTGGTCACTGGTATCGGGCTGAGCCATCCATCCCCTGGCCCCACCCACAGTGAGAAACTCAAAGGACAGCCTTGAGGCAGAGGGTTCTCCAGAATCTTTCCCCCACACCTCAGGCAGAAAGAAGGCCCGAGGCTCTGCTTCATCAAAAAAACCTCACATCACTGCTCCCTGCCCCAACCGTTGGCTGTGACCCGGAGATCTGAGGCCAGAGTCCTACCTTTGAAGACAAACTCCGTTCCTCCCATGACTCTGGATGAGTGCACGCCCCGGCTGTAGCGGCCTTTGGCGTAGATGGTAAAGGTGGGGTGCTTGCAGATGGGGTCAGAATAGTGGTAGTAGTGCCCCTCCCAGGTGTTGTTGTTGTCATGGAAGATGAAGTGGCGTGTGAGAAAGAGAACTTCGGGCCGCACCTCACAGCGCTGGCTCACCCACTCGCCGTGCAGCCCAACAGTCAGGTCGGCCTTGGGGGGCAGCAGGGGCGGGCGGTGCTCGTCTGAGCGGTGGATGATGCGGCAGGCTATGCAGGCGTGGTCGTGGTTCTGAAGCCAAGAAACAAACACACTGAGACTGTTGTCATTAAGGGAGAGACGTGTCCATGTGTTTCCCTCTAGGGGCTCACCCCGAGGCCTGGGCAAGCCCTACCCCCCGCACTGGCATGGACATTCAGGGTATTGCTGAGGCACCTGGGCACACAGAAGAGGGGCAAGCAGTGTGCATGTGCTTGCGTGAGTGCTCACATGTGCTTGGCTGACTTTAGAGCCTGCCTAATGTCCTGCAATGATATGGAATCTCTTTAGAATTCTTTACACTTTCACTCCTAGGTATCTCCCAAAGAACACAAAAACGCGAAGTTGAAAGGAAACCTGCACTCTATGTTTACAGAAGCACTATTTCCAATGGTCAAGATACAGAAACAACCTAAGCACCCAAAACAGATGTGGTATATACACACACAGTGGACTACTACTCAACAATCAAAAAAGATAACTTGTTCCATTTATGACATAGAAATGAGCCAAAGAGAAAGAGAAATACTGGATAGTTTCACTTATATGTGGAATCCAGAGAAACCAAGCAAAGGATTAGACACAGATGAACTTTAAGACAGATCCGTGAAAGCCAACCATAGATCTGAGGCTTTCAGGAGGGGAGGGGAGCAGACGGGGTCGGGGAGAACACAGTGGACTATGGTGGAAGACTAAGGGTGGGAAAAGTATGGCAACCAGACCTCAGGGGAGAAACCCTATATTGTGAAAAGATAAACAAGGACGTAAGATAATGATACTTGTTAATAAAAATAATAAATAAAATTAGAGAAAAAGATCCCATTCCATTTTGAGACCACAAGTGCTGGACACTAGATTTCAAAATGAAAGGTCACCTCAAGCTGTAAAAAGTTCTATAAATAGACCTCACTCTCATTAGGATGGTTACTATAAAAGGAAAAAAAAAACCCCAAAATCCAGAAAATAACAGTGTTGGGGAGGATGTGGAGATATTGGAGCCTTTGTGCTGCTGCTGGTGGGAATGTGAAACTGTGCAGCTGCTGTGGAAAAGTTAACACGTGACCAGGGATTCTACTTCTGGTTCATGCCCAAAAGAATTGAAATCGGTCTCAAAGAGATATTCAAACAGCCATGTACACCAGCATTATTCACAATCAGCCAAAAGCACCCAGTGCCCATCAACAGATGAATGAATAAACAAAATGTGGCGTATCTACAGAATGGAATATTATTCAGCTTCCAAAAAAGAAATTCTGACATCCTACAGCATGGATGAGCCTTGCATTCACCATGCTAAGGGAGATAAGCCAGTCACGACAGGGAAATACCATGGGGTTCTGCTTACAGGAGGCACCCAGAGTGGTCAAATTCACAGAGAAGAGAGCGGAATGGAAGCTGCCAGAGGTAAGGGGTGGGGAGTTAGTGCTGAGTGGGTGCGGAGCTTTGGTTAGGGAAGATGAACAGTTCCAGGCACTGAGGGTGCACTGAAGCCGTACAACTAGCACTGGCTGAGATGGCAAGTGTTACATGTATTTTCTCACAATTAATTTTCCATGAAATTATGAGATGAACATGCAAAAGGATGGCCTCCTAGCTGCTGTGAATGAAGGGGTGGCTAGAAAGGCAGGGGTCTGCTCAAAGGAAGGGTGGAAGGGGGCCTTAAAGAAGGCCCAAGGTCACTGAGAAGCTGGTGTGCACACCAGCCACCCATGTGTGTCTGCTGGCCTCGAGGGTTAGAAGGCTTCACGGGCTTGAATTTGCTTCTGGTTTTATAGTTTCAAGCCATTTAATTAGTGCATGATAGTGGTGGCTCTGTCTCAGGAGGCCTCTCACTCAGTCATTTCCATAATGTTAACAAATCCTGGAACCAGGGTTATGCAGGTTTTGAGCTAGCCAGGTAGCTATACAGGCGGGGTCGTGGTTCTACAGGCAGCAAAGACACTGAGCATGGGTCCTCACGGTAGAGCAGTGTCCACGTGCTTCCCCTACAGAGGCTTATGTAAATGCTGTTTGGAAAAGTCAATGCTTGGAAAGCAGGAGTGGGTCCTTGACCTCAATGTCACTGTCAGCTGTCTGGCCTGTTATAGGGCCTATGAGCCAGGGGCTGCCTCCCCTGAATTGGGGGGGGGGGGCATCCATCCACTCTTCCCTCTCTCACGTGAGGTGCTGTGAGGCGGACTGTGCTCATACACACACTGTGGTCCTAGTGCATTTGGTGGCCTGTGGTTTCCTACAAAGGACTCTGGGGGCACATGGAGAAAGTGGCCTGCAGCATTGTGGTCAGCACTGAGGTACTACATGCAAGCTACTGGGAGGAAACAGGGAAAAGCACCTGCACACAGGACAATGGCATTCTGGCTGGTCCCAGTGAGCAAGAATGCTCAGATGTGCAGAAGACCCTGGGGAAGAGAGAGGACTTCCTAGGAACACACTCAAGTCAGTATTAGAAGTGCGGTGCCAGAAGATGTCCATGTTACCCCTGAGGACCCACACTGGCAGCTTGCTAACTGTTGCTCCTGCTCACCTACCAAACAGCCCAAGGAGACTGCCAGCCCGGCTTCCCCACCCCCTCCGGCTTCCACACCTGGTTTACTATAGGTAATTTGGGAATTTAGAAACATCAGTTGTGATCATTTCATTCCTGGTCCTTCTAGAAAGGTGTGAGTCTTAATCCTTGAAGAGATGTTTTTGTTTCCTCAATACCAATAAATCACTTTAGGAATTTCCCAGAAAGCTTTTAGGTAGGGTGGGAGGACAGGAGGGGGAGAACAGAAGGTCATAATTTTTGTAAGAGCTGCTTCTGGGGTAACCGCAGGGATCAGCTGCTCTTTGGTTAGTCAAGAAACAGGCTTGGTGAGGAAAGGTGGGCACAGGCGCCAGGTCCACGCTGTTCCAGAAGGCGCCATGCCCAGGGCATAGCATATGGTGTTCTATGGGTGCCTTTCTTTAAGAACAACAAGGCGTGGTCCTAAATCCCAAGATGAAAATCCAGTACTGACTGGTTTCAGGAGCATGGCGGTCCTGAGGAAAGAGCAGAGGCAGCAGAGGAAAGCATGCTAGGCAGTCCTCATTTGGGTCTGTGAGAATTCAGCAAGGGCAGGGAGCTACTGGGTGCTCAGGTATTGGTCTTGCCAAATTCCTGTACTGGTTATGTCATTTAATCTTGGTAAAATACACCTCGGATAAACCATCTTAACCATCTCAGGTGTTAAGGTTCAGTGGCATTCAGGACACTCACATGGTGGAGCCATCAGCACCACCCTCTCCAAAACTCCTTCCCCTCCTGAAACTCTCCATCCATTAAACACTAGCTCCCCTCCCTCCACCCCACCCGCCAGCTACCCCCATCCTACTGTCTCTGCGAACCTGACCACTCTAGGTCCCTCACATAAGTGGAATCATACAGTACTTGTTCTTTTTTTGTGACAGGCTCATATCACTTAGCATAATGTCCTCCAGGCTCACTCATGTTGTAACATGTCAAAATTTCCTTCCTTTTAAAAGCTGTTATATATACACCTTACACCACATTTTGTTTATCCATTCATCTATTGATGAATACTTGGTTTGCTCCCACATTTTTATGGCTATAGTGAATAATATGTATTACCAGCATGGGTGGACAGATATCTTTTCAAGACCCTGCTTTCAATTCAGTTGAGTGGATACCCAGAAAAGGAATGGCCAGTAAATCACATGGCAATTCTATTTTTCACTTTTTGAAGAACGACCACAATATTTTCCGTAGTGACTACACACCGCTTGATAATTCCACCAGCAGAGTGCAAGGTTT
Organism: Talpa europaea; assembly: GCF_964194135.1. NCBI lineage: Eukaryota > Metazoa > Chordata > Mammalia > Eulipotyphla > Talpidae > Talpa > Talpa europaea. The sequence continues at coordinate 50,146,457 of NC_140080.1, forward strand.
CCAATTTCTCTACATCTTCACTGACAACTGTGATTTTCTTTTCTTTTTCTTTTTTTTTTTTTTTTTTGATAGCAGCCATTCTAATGGATGTGATGTGGTCTCCCACAGTGGTTCTGATTTGCATTTCCTTAGTGCTGAGCGATGCTGATATCTTTTCATGAGTTTGTGGGCTATTTATATATCTTCTATGGAGAAATATAGTCAAGTCATTAATGTCAGGTTTTGTTGTTGGTTAATTATTTGTTTTTAAAGAATTTACTTTTTATACATACAAGAACTGGGGTACAGGCCAGAGGTGTGGGGGGTGAGAGGATTCACCAGAGACAGAGTGGGGAACAGGAGGATTGGCTGAAATACACTGTTGAGGGGAGCAGTGGGCGAGACAGGAGAGGTCTGCTGAGCCATGTGGGTAGCTCCCTGACCTGGCATTGAACTCGTGCTGCAGTAGCTGTGGATTGCTTCATAGGTTGCGTCTAAACCCCTTGTGGCACCAGGGAGGGCCTGATTAATTACTTTTGAAAACAAATCTTTAGCTGGTTTTAAGAAACAAAAGATGCCAAAGCAAGGGTGGAAGTTCTGAACTTCCCGTGGAAATTGTGAGTGAGGGAACCTATTTAGCCATGGTTGGTAAGGAGGACACTATTCTGTTTTATAGAAAGATTTTTTTCAAATGCAATTTGTGCTTTTAATTACTACCATCCTTGGCTTGTATTAACACTAAATCACCTACAGGAACAACAATGGGAAAGTAGAAATTAATCCCTATACATTGTATTGGCTGTAAGATTTCTCCTTTCCAAGATGTTTTCCTTAAGTGGTAGTCTTTCAGTGTGTGGAGTTTTTCAACATGAACAGTGATTTGTACTATGAAATATCATTTGTTCAGGAAGTATCTCTTTTTTTTTTTTGCCCAAGCTCTAATACCTGGTTCTCATCTTAACAGATATCCTCTCTCAGATCCTCCAACTGTATTTCACCATCACTTGCTTTCTCTAAAGCTCAGAAAGAGCTATCTAAGGTCAGGGTTATTATACAAAAAAGATCTGAAGGTTAAAGCAGAGGGACCAGAATGTGTGTTCTTGTTTCTGTTCTTTACATCAACTATAAAAAGTTTTAATTCAAAGGGGAGAGGACAGCAAAGAGCCTATAGAATTAATTTCTTAAAAGACAAAAAAAACAAAACAAAACTCAAGCTCATTCTAAAAATGAAAAATCAATCTGAAACTTTTTAAGTCAGCAATGTAGCAGACACAGTAATGTTTTTACCCACTCTGCTTTCTGATCACACCCAGCGCCCTGGTCACACTGAGTAACCACAGCTTGTGAGTAAGGGGCACGTTATTCTAAGGAGTTCAAGTGCATCAACTCCTGACCTTTACAATCTCCCAAAGGGGTCATGGGTACTCCACAGATGAGGTTGCCAAGGCACAGAGACAGAATAATGTGGTTCCAAGACTTTATAAGCCCAAAGCAAAATCCGAGTATCATTTAATCAGCGGGCTTGCTGCGTGCTGTCCCCAGCCCCAGGCTGCCTCAGGCTGAGGACCTGCAAAGATAGTGTCTCCTCAGCAAGGACTCTGATCCCTTGAAAAGGTCTTCTCTGGCCAATGACTGACAGGGATCCTCCAGGCTCTCTCTTGCTCCCGGCCAATATTTATTTCTGGAAAGGTGGTTCATAACAACATTTGCTGACAGTCTCCACTTGTTTCCAGACTTTCCCAGATTGGAAGAAATTACTTAATATGATCATGTGAATAAATCAACTAGAGAAGCAAATTGAATTAAACATTTCCTGGGTTGAAGCTTTGTTCAAGGATGAGGAGAAATGGGAACAGATGATGGAAACTTCCTAGAGTTTTGTTTCATGGGATTAAAAACACATTAATATTTCTCAGGAAGAAACCTGCTGTGGCCAGTGACCAATGTTGAAAGCTTTTGTTTACAAGTATAATTCTCTACATGTTTGATTAAGTTTCTACTGTACGTATTCTTTGGCCCTCTCTGTTTCATTATAAATACCTGAAGCCAAGATCAAAGTGTTCTTCTTCTTGTTTCTCAAGATATCTTGAGAAGGGTAGGAAGAAGACACAAGACTGACAGACTGACTGAAAGAAAGCTGTCTTTGAATATTTAAAAATATCAATATGGTGGTCAGCACTTACCACTTATGATGAGATGGCTCCACCTTCAGGCAGGGACTCATGGGGTTCTTCCTGATATGCAATTCTAGGAGTTTTAGTAACTCAGGCTTAAATGGACCATCATAATTCCACTTTCAGCAGGAAGCACAGTGAAAAGCTTTGACCATGTATGCTGGTCTCCACCTGCAGGGCAGGAGCCACCAGCGGGGCTGGCAGTCAGTGCTGTAACCCAGCATCTTCTCCCACTGGCAGGGGCACCAATACACAGCAGGCCCTGACCCTGCTCAGCTAGGTGCTGCCTGCCAGGAGGCAGAGGGCTTAGGAAGCCTCACTGTGTAGCAACCCACAGTCTGATAGTTACTCACAAAAGGGCCTGAGCCACAGGATTGGAGAAGGCAAGAAAGGTGGGCTGCTGAGTCCTCGGGTTTTGTATTTGGCTACCAAACACACAGGCAGCCAAAGTCAACTGAACTCTCTTCTGCACCTGGAAGTTAAGCAGCAGCACTTGGTGGATCTGGGGAAACATTACATCTCTAGAAATGATTTTTCTAAGAAGTTTAGGAACCAAGAAGTCCGCTTACGGAGGTCTTTCCAGCTTTATGAAATATTTTTCAGTAAATCATGAAAAAAGATAATTTTGCCTTCACCATGCCTGTATATACAATGAGGAGATGTGAACAGTTAGATAAAAACACCACAAGACACTGGGTCTCGGGGCCTCCCCTGGTGGTGCAGGCGGTTGAGCGCAGCACTATGAAGCTGTCCGCAGCCTCTGCAACGCTGGTTCAATCCCAGCCGGCTGGCCAGCGAGGGTCCCACATGGCGCGGCAGACCTCTCCTGTTGTGCCCACTGCTCCCCTCAGCAGTGTATTTCGCCAACTGCCTATTCTGTTCCCTGCTCTGTCTCTGGTGAGTCTTCTCACCCTCCCGCGAATCTGGCCTGTACCCTGGTTCTTGTATAAATAAAATAAATCAATCTTAAAAAAAAACCAAAACACTGGGTCTTTAGTAAATCTCACTTTAAAAATGGTTTCATAAGATTTTAATTTATTTTTACTTGTTTCTTCCACTTCTATTAATTTTAATTTATTTAAATAGTCAAAGTAGACTCATTTTAATAAATGAATTAAACTGGCTGGAAATCCATTGGGCTCCATGGTTTGGACCATTTCTCCCTTTCTCCCCATACCACAGAGTCAGGACTCCCATACAGTAGGGTTAGTACAACTTCCAGAATGGCAGATATCCTGCGTGCCCAGCCTTCACCCTGTCCTCTCTGCTTTCTTGCCTTTTAAGGGATGAAATGTTTACCATCTGCATTGTCCCTGACAAGTATTTCCTGGTCTGCTAACTCCTTAAATAAAGCAACCTTGCATGCCTGTTTACTGGAATATGCTGGGAATCAAGAAATATAAGGAACTAGTTCTGCAATTAAAATGCACAACAGCAGCTATGCAGTGTGGCAGTGGTGTGATTCTTCATACCTTGGCCCAAATAAAATATCCACACAGCATGGCTTTCCAGCCCAAGCCCATCATTCTGCCCCAATTCCCAGCTCCATCTTTTTCACATAATGTACATTTGCTGCTTTATAGTAAACACCCAGCCTCAGTGAGTGAGGCCACAATTTTCTTTAAGGTGGGCTTCTGAAACTGTTCTAGGTCATGACTCCTTGAAATTCCTCCTCCACCTGTTCCATCTACCATTGCCTCGTGAACCACTCACCTTTCCTGCTGGCAGAAGAGAAACAACAGGAATTTTTTGATAAGCAGCAGGTTCCTTCTACTGTTAGTCCAGGACACACACTCCCCTGCCCATGCAGGAGCCATGCCAGGCACATGCCTAAGCAGAGACCCCTTCCTGAAGCAGACCCGTGGCCCCAGCTAGGCTGGCCTAAAGCTCCCCTGATGTCACAGAGATCAGGAAGTCTCATTGCTAATATAGGATTTTCACATTCTTTGAAAAGACTTGGAAAGTAAGCTCCCCAAAAACAAATGCTAGTTTACAGTCTAGCGATTTCTACAGAATTCAAGAGAGAAAGCACTCGAGTATTTTTTTCCTCATTTACAAGGCTCAGCTCCTCTGAAAAACACTGGTGCTTTTCTCCTTCCGACAGGCAGCCCCGCTGCTGTAGAATATTCAAGATACAGGACTTGGGGAAAGTTGTCTGGTTTTCAGGCAACCCCTGTGATTTATGACTCTGTGGCTAAATCAGTACAGCGTTTGGAGAAAGACCAATTCTATTTGCTTACAAGTCTGATCCTGAGGCGCTAGTGTTTCCAGCGACCCTAGCAATCATTTGCTTTTAATTATTTGATTCTACCACTGAAAGAATAAGCCTCAATAACCCATCAGCTGCCTAAGAATCCAAGCAGAGTAATGGCTATCCTGACGAAAAATTCAGGCAGGCAAACCATCTTCCTTCAAGGTTCTTTTAGGCGGTCTTGATTTCTTTTAATGAAGAGTAGCCAAATTTCATCCTGAAAGAATCCTCCCAGCACACCTGATTCTCTTCAAACATAATTTATTTGCCAAAGGACTATGAACCTCACAGCAAAGCTGTATAAAGCTTAGAAAAACAAGTTGATTTAAAGTTTCTATTTTTACATGGTGTCCCATTTCCAGAGGGGTCGAGACTAGTGGTTTCAAACTTAATTTAGCATTTAAACTAATTTTCAGCCAGGTCTCTGTGGACCTGCAATTAGGGAAGGCAAAGTTCAAAGAAGGGGGCGGCTGGCTTGTGGATCTTTCCGGATGTGTGCCCGGCCTCCCTCCAGCCTGTTCCCAGTGGGATGGCCAACCTGACCTGTCAGGCAGCAAGGGCAGGGATCACCTGCGGCTTTGAGCTTGCTGTGTCTGGAAAGACACCAGTGACCAATCCCATTAATTCCTTCTCTTAGCTATACCTGGAAGGCTCTAAAAAATCCCTGGGACTCTGATGTGCACTGCAGGCCAAGACTACAGGCCGGGGACAGCAAGAGAAGAAGGGGTCCTTTCAGCTCCCAGAGACACACAGGCCTCAGGCCCTGCATGCCTGCCTGTGTGCTTCAGCCCGGCTACCAGCTTCATCTGTAACCATAGCACTCCTTGAGCCTAAGAGTCCTTGCTTTGTTAAGTTTATTTTAATTTTGATGGTGTTTAGATAATATATTGGACCATGGTGCAAACTGCAAAAGGTACAAAGAGGTACTACAGTGCCAAGTCTGCTCCACTGCCCCCTCCTCAGCCGCAATCACTGTTGTTTCCTACGTGTCCTTCCAGAAATAGTGATTCCATTGTAATTTCATTTTGAGTTTTACAGAATGGTACTAGGATATTCGTGCTCGTCTGTTCCTTGTTTTTTTTTTTTTTTTTCTTTTTCACTTAACTATATGTCCTCCATGAGTTCTAAGCTCCTACAGTTTTTTCCAGCCTTAGTATTTCTTAAATCAGGGAGTTAGGCCCAGCATTTATCAGATTCTGGTTAATATTCCCCAACTGCCTCAGCATAATAGAGAGCAAAGAGGGGAAAACGGGAGGAAACGCTTTACAGCTGGGCATCACAAAACGCCCAACACCCCATAGCTGAGACTGCAGTGTAGGGGGGGAAAGCCTTTTCAACTTTTTGTTTATAAGAATTCTAAGAAGGTCAGTCTTACAACTGTCATCTTTAATTCCCATGCCAATGTTTAATAACTCACTTTCAAGACAGTTTTCCCTCAAGAGACACAAGTGTGTGGCTTTGCTCTCCCCACTGACAGGCTCTGTTTAGCGAGAGACGCTGACCAGCATGAGAAGTAGGGGTGTGAACAGGAGAGAATCATCTGGAGCTGCAAGTCTCAGGAATATGAATTTTACCTTTTAGGCTTCTTCCTGAAGAACCTCACCACAAGCAGTATAAGAGTGGAGGGTAGAGAGAAAGAAAAGAAAGGTGGTTATGCATAATCCTTTTTAATTTTTTTCAGTACTAACAGTGTTCAAGTGGGCATCTGCAGGTGAGGAAACAGAATTTGACCTGAGTGTGAGCAAACGACTTGCCTAAGGTCAGGGATGGAGCAGGTGAGTGGGGAGCAGTCAGACTCCAGCCCAGGCAAATTCCTCCTCGCACAGTTTGCATTCCCATCCCTCCTCCCTCCCTCACCTCCTGCTCAGAAGTTTGGACTGTTTTGTTGCTCATTAGTGTCCCTCTTGAAGGGTGAGCCAGGCTGAAAGGCCTCTGCTTGCCTAGCAGATTTCAGAAGAGGTTCAGCATGAGGCAGGGGCTGGTGATCTTGAGGTTTCTGCCTTATCTATGCACCATTTTTATTCATGACATTCTTACCTCCCATTACAGAGGCCAGTTAAAAGTTGGCTAGATGATGCTCCAAGGAAGCCAAAGGCATGTAAACCCCCCTTCCCCAGTGTTATCTCACACTAGGGATTTCAGAAGTGTCGTTTAGGTTTAGCTACAGCATCAATGCCAGCTTGCTGACTCTGGACAATGCTAACGACTGGAAACGCCCCACGATGGAGCTGGAAGCCCAAAATTCCGTTTTCCCACTACAGCCTCCCCAGACACCACTTGCCCAGGAGCCAGACTGTAGCCACCTCCCCTCAACCATCTTTGTGCATGGACAGGCAGAACTCCACCCTGACCTGAGAGGGGAACTGGGATGGAGGTGGGCAAGCCACCCTCCCTTACTGCACTGACTCCCCTGTTCTCATGGTGCCTGGAGTTTAAAGACAGAAGGAACACTGAAGACTTGGCTCTGGTTCTGCATGGGGACCTCCCCCCAGTGGCTTCAAGAACAGCCAGAGTGCAGCGCCCAGGGAGAGTGGGGTCCAGGCCTTCAGCCTTCAGTTGCTTCACCTCACACTGGGGGCTAGGACCATCCCAGCAAGCTGATTCCACAGGAAGCAGCCTCCGCCAAGCTAGCTTCCTCAGCAGATTTCCCACAATTATAATAAAGGCGACTTTCATTACACGAGCTCACAATAACACAGATAAAAAGAAGATAACACCAGTGGTCTTTGGCAGGGGAAATACCCTGTGATATCTCCACCAGTCATGAATGAGCTCAAAGGACTTAAAAAAAAAAATTAAAAACCACCAAACTGTTCCAGAGGATTCCACAAAAGCCAGTCTGATGGTCAGGGAGCCCCTCCAGGAAAACTCCCTGCCCATCCTGCCCCCCTGTGACCAGAGCCCTCACACCTCCCTGCCTTGAACTTCCCAGCTCCCATGGTGGGAAGGATCGAGTTACATGCTGACATGGAGTCTCAGTCTGTGGGAAGGAAATGCTTTGTGAATTCCAAATATAATTACTGGACTATCATTCAAGAAAAGAACATTATAAGGTTTTAATTGTTTCCTGCCCGCTCTGTCTTCCCTTCTGATCACAGTGACTTCACATTTCACTTAGTCAAATGGAAAGAGTGTGGGGTCCAGTAAAAGTTTGGGGTTCAAATGTCAGTACTGAAACTCACTAGCCAAGGGACATTGGGCAGGACCCCTTGAACCTTTCTGCTTCTTCTGCCTAAGAGGGTGGTGGTATTGGCCTCACAGGTCCATGTGAGGACTGAAAGCTGCCCAGATGTCTCCCTTTATGGCTGGGACATGTCCCAAGAATCCCCTCACCCGTACTGATACTGAGACCCAGCTTAGCACTGAAGCCTGTAAATATCATGTAATATCCTATATACACCTACCTAGAATAAGGTTGAATTTATAAATTACGCACACTATGAGATTAATGGCAGTAACTAGTAATAAAATAGAACAATTATAACAATATACTGTAATAAGTATTATGTGGTCTGTCTCTCTCAAAATATCTTACCGTATATAAATATTTTCAGAGCTTGGAAGATTGTAACTGGAACCACAGAAAGCTAAATCACCAGTAAGGGTGTGTCATGTGAACAAAGATCTTTACAGGGGCTGTGGCCTCTGGTCCAGGATCGAGAACACAATTGTTATTCCACTGTCTTTCCCCACTGTGATTAGAACATCTCCGTGTTTTCTTCAAGCTTTCCTCTCATATTCATAGAAGAGATTCCTACAATATTAGAACTGAAGCAAGCCCTAGGAACTAGGAAGTTCCTAAGTAGATCCTGAAAGCATGGCTAGTACTGAACCACAGCAAGCTTGACCCCCACCAACTCCGTTACCACCACCCAAGTCAGAAAGGAAATCAGAGGCCCATGTCATAGTGCAAGCTGGTGGCCAACCCGTAGCCTGACTCTGGCTCCACATTTGTGCCCCAGAGCTGTCTCCTCTCTGCTCATCCCCAATAGAGAGCGAGGGCTCTGCCTCTCTGAGGTCCCCCTGATATCTGACATGCCTTCCTGCAGGGTCACCCATTTCACTTAATGGTGAAGAGGCTGCAGGGTGGGCAGCTACAGCAAGTACCTGTGCATTCTGCAGGGGTGGCTGGTAGCTGGATGGCCGGTAGAACATCCTCTGGGCGGCGTCAGTGTGAATGTCACCAAGGAAGAGCTCCTCCACCAGGCGGTCCAGGTTGTGTTGGAGGTACTGCTTCTCCACGCGGATGAGCTGCAGCTCGTGCATGGCGAAATTCATGGCCTTGGTACACTCGCAGCCATTCTCCTCCCGCCACAGGTCATAGGGCACGTCCTGTACCCAGGCGGCCCCGGCAGGGATGAAGCCTGGGCACGTGCGGTTCACCAGCTGGCTGAGTCTCTCGGCCACAGCCTCTGTGTGGCAGATAACCTGGACATTGTGGAGTTGGTAGTCAGCTTCCGTGCCCCCACGGATGATCCAGGAGGCCTGGCGTAGGCGGATCTTACCCCGGATGATGAGGGTGTAGGTGGGGCTTGTGCAGCGGTTGCCACCATAATAGAACTGGTAGGCCTTGAAGGTGTTGTTATGGTAGAATCTGTAAGACCTTGTGATAAACTCTGGGCCTGACCTCACTTCACAGCTGAAGAAGAAGAAAAGGAGAAAGAAGACTTTTCCTTAGCCCACAGGCTGGAAGAAGAGATTCATTACAGTAGTAAGTAAGAATAATCATAATAAAATGCCTATGCTGGGCCAGACACTGTTTTGAGTTCTTTATAAACACCAGTTGAATGAATCCGCACAGCAAGCTATGAACTAGGTAGGTACCATGATCATTCACATTTCATAGATAGAGAAACTGAGGCACAAGAAATTAGTTAACACACCATGGTCACATAACCACCCAGCTCTGGCCAGACTCTGAACTAGGACATTCCAGCTCTAGCCCCTATGCTAAGTAATCACTTGACCCCAGAAGTTCTTTCATTCATTCTATGAACAATCCAAAGAGCAGAAACCCACCATACCCATTTTCACCTGTGGGCCCAACTTACAGTGATATTTCTTTCTTTCTGGTAGGAAGAAAAACATAGTCGAGCCCATAAAATAAGTGCCCTGATGCTAGTTTTAAAAAGGTTGCCTTCCTGGACACTTCCATTTTGTGCACCTTGTCCACAGCAGGGCAGTGCCCGATGTCTCTTATCCTAAAACAGGCTATTCTTGGGGAGGTGTCACTTGGAGGCAATCAGAACCTCAACCTCACCCAGTCAAAATGAATTTTCTTTGAGCAGAAAAACAAAAAGGGAATTAGGGAATGAAAAACCACCATAACAGAAATAGCACCTCTATTGTTTGTGTTGCGGAAAATGACAACTTTTTTTTTTTTCCTGTGGCTTAGGTAAAGGCTGGATTCCTAGGCCAAAGACACTTGGGCTGTGTCTACAGAGCACAGAGAGCTCAGTGGGCTTTGACTCAATACAGTCCTCCCAGGGGTGTAACTGACTTGTATCCATGCAGCACAGCCCACAGGAGAAAGGCAGGGCTTTTCTTTGACACACTGGCCAGAGACCTTATCCATTCCCAACCTGGCACTAGATCCTACTCTCAGTGACATCATGATTTCCATCTCATTAATTCTGACCTTATAACTCTGCTTTTGTCCATAGTAAATTATACAGAATACATACATTTAACATAGCACATAGAATACATATATATCACATACAATACATCTGTTTCATACCCACCCAGCACTACTAAATCAAGCAACAGGGCTGAAATTTCAAAGGCCAGTACTGCTCAAAATTACTAGCATTTCTACATTTTAGTTAATAAACTGGTGAAACAATATTATTTCAGAGTGGATACCTTTCATTGGGTAAAGGTTGTCCACTGATGTCAAATAACACTATTTGGATATAAAGCCAGGCTTTGAGCATCCCTCATCTATGAAAAAGGAGTGAAAGGAGACTCAGGATTCCCCTGCCATCAAGAAAAGGGAAGTTTAGTGTGAGCCTAATGATTAATGCCTGATAATATCACTTATTTTTAAGTAATAAGATCACTTTAGATAAGCAGATCATTTTAGTGTTTGATGTAATAAACACTGATGGTTGATTTTGCCTTCTCCAAGGCTCAGCATGTCTCAAATCCATTGCAGCCCCACCTCCACCCTCACCTAAGACTCCTGCATCTGGAGCCAGAACTGTTGCAACAGACTTTTAATTGGTCATCCCCAAATCGCTTTTTCTGCTATCCACTTTCCATGGAGCAGCCAAAGTGCTTTTAATGAAGTTGAATTATGCCTTAAGCATGGTTGCTGTTGAAAATTCTTCAATGACTTTCTAGTTCTCTTAGATTAAAAGCCAAACTCATGATGAGACCTGGCCTGCAAGATGTCCTGAAGCCCTATCCTCCTCGCAGGCTTCTTGGGGGTTGTTCTTCCCTGGTATACTGCGGCCCAGGTATAGGGCTCTGGGTCAGTGATTTTGCCAATCCAGCATTTGCTAGTTCTTCCAGAGGAAAGCTCTTCCGTCAGGCTTTGGAGAGCCAAGGACATCTCAGCTCAAGTGTCCTCTTCTTTGGTAGCCTTTCCTAACCCCACCCCATCCTAAAATAGGGTCTCCTGGTCTCCTCCTTTAGCACCTGTTGTTTTCCCCTCTTCAGGGTGCTACTTTGTGTGTTTATTTGTAAAATTTCTAAAAAAGGGGTTGTGTCTGTTCTGTTCACAGCCTATACAGGAACCTAGAATAGTTCTTGGCACACAGTATATGTTTGTATACACTTGATAAATATTTGCTGAATAAAACGATAAATTATTTAAAAGAACATCACATTAAGACTATGCAAAGATCCATCATCTGGCTATTCTGAGAAAGCCCATTTTTAGAAGAAAAAAGTCTGGGTATTCATCGTCTTATAAAATTTGTCTTTTTCTGTATTCACTTGATCCCTCCCTAAGGTATCTGGAGGCTGCTCAGTAGAAGGATCAGATCCCACAGTTAGCCTCGTTAATTCTCAACAATTTAAGGAGTAGAATAAAATCTGCAGGTCTGTCTCTAGGCTATTTTTAAAAGTTCTAATGGAAGATAAGCCAGTGTTCAAATGGATAAATCTCAGCTCTACAGCTTGGAAAAGAATCCAAGAACTATGCCCTGGCTACTAAAGGTAGTTTGAGTACCTTTTAATTTACTATTAGAACCCTGAAGCCATATAAAATTACCAGAACATGGCTATAATATCTGGACCATCATAAACTCATAAGTCACGTTTCAGAGTTGTTGAAACACAGACTCCTGATTTTCCTTGCTAATGGTTTCTTTTTAAACACAAGTGGTCCCACAGTTTGGTAAACAAGGACCCATTCACTCACACCTCATGGTGAACAGTGGCACAGTATCATCTCTGCTTTAGCTAAGACTTCTACAGCACTGAGCTGTTTCTTTACTAAGCAGAATTTCAAAAAGTTGCTTGCCATTTAGAACTCAGACAAATCTAAATCACTTACATCTAAATCATACAGTCCTCCCTTCGTATCTGAGGGGGACTGGTTTCAGGACACTCGGGATTCCAAAGTCTGAGGATACTCAAGCCTCTTACCTATGATGGTGTTGTATTTTCACATAACCTACACACATCTTTCCTAAACCACCTCTACATTACTTATAATACCTAATACAATGTAAATGTTGTGCAGTTAACATACTATATTGTTTAGGGAATAATGACAAGAGAGTAAAATCTGTACAGGTTCAGTACAGACACAACCCCCACAGATCTAACTACACGGATTTTCTAGCCATGGCTGGTTGAATCCACAGATACACAGATATAGAGGGCCAGGCATGTATATATATAGTGTCTAGGCATCTGAGAAGCCCCAAGGAGCTTCCATAGAAACATGCCCTCTGGTCCCACCCTGCCACCTCCTGTCCTGGTCCTCTTACCCAGTGGACACCCAGTGGCCTTCGATCGCAGGTGGCATCTGCACAGTGATCCTGGCGCCATTGTGGAGATGTTTCAGCATGTGATGACACTGTGACTCCTTGAAAGCCCTCCAGGCACTTTTCTCTAAGGACCTTGGGTGGGATCTGCTATCTGGATGAAGGAGGGCAGACCCCTCTCCCAGCCCTGGAATAGAAAAATGGAAATTAGCCAAAAGGAAAGCTAGCGGCAGATAGGAATCAAGCTGGAGAAGCACCTTTTGGCAGGGAAAAGAATGTGTAGGAAACACACCCTACTATACTGGCTTTATCACTGTCTTTGTTCTCAGAGGATTCAGTTGAAAGTGGACAGTGTCCAGGGATATGTGGACATAACAAATATGACTTGCATGATGTCACTTGGCTAGTTCTTGGCATAGTCTGAGTCAATTCCATGCACCTCTGAAATGGCAAATAAGGTCATGCATCTCCACACAGTTGTAGGGTAGAGGCAAATGAATGTAACAGGGGTTGTAAAAGAGAAAAATGGACATCAGTGACAGCCGACATCTAGATTTGGAGATGGGACTGAGGGGAGAGGTAAGAAAGGCATCATTAGGAAGGACAGACTTGTGCATGGCACATGTAGATGAGAAAGGGAGAGCATCACTGATCAGGGCAGAGCTGGAGAGTTGTTCAGGGAGCACCTCAAAAGACTCCCAGCTGTGATCTGCTGCCTAGTGTGGATCCTACCTGCTCACATCAAGCCATGCATCTTCTGCTTCTCTAGGTATCCAAATCAATGACCTCCAATTAGCTGCCCAGCAAAGATTTGTGTGTCTTACATCTGCTCAACAATGAGGCGGGGGGGGGGGGGGGACTGTGACATTTTTCCAGTTCCTCGTTCCAACAGTGTTGGTGACAAACTAAACATACATTATAGAGTTTACAATTAAGGGTAATTACAAGAAGCTCGCTTATTTTTATTTTCCATGGGTAAAAGGAAACTAGGAATAAATAGCTTAGGTTGGCCAAAATTTATACAGGCAGCCAGCCTCATGATCAGAAGAAAGCAATGCAAACAAATGAGGTATTAATCTGAAAGCCCAGCTTCCTCTGTGAATCACTCTTGAAGTAATTAATAAATCAGTAGGTTTTATTGTGGCTGTACTATGTTTTCAGCAAAAAGACACTAGACAAATGTACACAAATAAAATCAAAATACATGTAACATAAATTAAAATGCACCTGTTAGAATGCTAACTATGAGGAGGTAATTATATATTTTTTAAGGTCAATACCTGAGAAACTTCATACATAAACCATGGCCTATTTGAAAATGAAAAAATAGACCCAGAATATAGTGACTTACAATAACATGATAAAAATCTAGTAGAGAAGCTCAGACGCAGGGGTTGATAACATTTTGACATGTGTGAAATAATTCAGGTATTTGCCAGGATCCATAGGGTGAAACTAATCTTTTATCACATGTCTTTGGCAGCAGTCAATGAGATTTGGAATCTCTTTAGGCTTTCCCAAGTAGAAAAGTAGGTTGCTTTTATTCTTGCAAATCTTAAGTAAAATGAAACGGAATTTGGAAAAGATACCAATGGAATGGGAATAATTCAACTAAATGAAAACTGCAAAGAGATTCTAAACAAGATGATGGTGCCCTGTTCAAATTAAATGCAACCTCACCACCAACCCCCCTCAGTCCAATCATGTGATTTGAATCTGAGCCAGAACAAAGGAAATGATACAGATCGGCAGTCTGTGCCCAGTGGTGTTGACATTAACGCTTGTGGTTATTAGGGAGAACCCCTCTCCTGTGACCTATACTTTCCATGAGGGTCAGCACTTCCCCAGACTGAGATCCCAGCTACCCTCTCCCTATTCCGCATTTAAGCCTCCCCAGCATAGTGGTGTATATGTGCGATGGAGCAGGAAACAGCATGCTTGAGTTGGTCATTTTTCTTTCTTTTGCAAAACTAGGCTGTTTACACACATTTTTGATCAGTTCCCCTAGCCTCAAAGTTTGAAAAATTTAGGGGGGAACTATTAGCCGCCTAATCTGGATCTATATCTATACTGTCTTCTAATGGAGTTATTTATCATGATTCTGATGTTTCAATCCCCATTTGTATGACACCTGTGTTAATCTCTTTCAGCTTTGAAACAGGGGTAAGAACAGGGAAATAGTCTGTACCTCTGCCAACCCCAATAGTTGGACTTATTTGATGATGGGAAGCATTTCTTATTTTTCCCATTAGAAATCAGGGACTGAAACACAATACAAGTTGCTGTCTGGTGGGTCAGTTGTGTGATTGATTATGATGTGGCTAACTTAAAATACATACCAATTCAGGTCACGAGGCATGGGAAGCTGGAGAGGATTCTGCTTTAAGTGTGACACTCATTAATCAGCCATCACTCACTATTAACCAAGCTATGTTCCAAAAATCGATTTGTAAACTCCTTTAAACCCTGCAAATGTTTTCCCATGAAGATAATAAAAGCCAGGAGGCAGTGGATCTAGGTGAAATCTCCAAGCTAGGCTGCTTGAGTTCAAAACTGGATCTGCTACTTAATGAACTTCATTGATTCAAGACTTCAATGATTGTTAAGATGCATCATTATATTATTACCAGTGACAAAAACACTTGCATTTAAATGATGACACAATGTCCTGACAACAGTTCTGAGATCCCCATGAATCATGCACAACAGCCTCCAATTGCGCTGACCTTTTTTTTTTTTTAATCTACTTAGTGATTTGGCAGCATCTCGGCTCTTCTTGACAAGGCAGTGCCGTCACATGCGCCTGGTAGTCCCTTTGCTTTGCACGTATCTCCATAATAAAATACGACAGAGGCTCATCTCTTTGTGATTATCTTCCTTTCCAAGCAGTTGATTGAAGTTATGTGAGAAAATATGGAATTAATTACCCCTCCCATGATAAATATTTGCCTCACTAAAGTGACAAGCACACTCCACTTCTCTCTTACCAGACCTGTCTGATATTCAGTGGTTTCACAGTGCTGAGAGTCTAATTTATAAGTGACTTATAGAGAGAAAAACCAAGCATGTTTGGCTCAAACATTTACTCTATTTTCAAAACCAGCCTATGTGTAACTAAACTCAAGATACAGAGCACCAGGAAAGTAAGTAAAAGAAGTAACGTATGACAGTATGAGCAGCTGTGTCCAGGTAGACACAGCCAAAGCCAGTGCCATCCATCATGGCTCCTCTCATGCTCCCATAGCCCATTAGATGCACATTCACTACCAACATTTTAAGAAAAAAAAAAAATACATGCTTACAATCGATGAAATACACTTAGTTTTGTGACCAAAAATAAATCACTTAACCTTCTATAAAGAGGGGATACCACTACCTACCTATTAGTATTGGTGTCAGGATTAGTTCTTTAGCACAATGTCTGGCACATGTTTTTTATTAAATGTTAGCAGCAATTATTTTAAACAATGACTAGGGTTTTAGACTGGCCTCAAGAAGGCCTTCATAATTAATAGCAAAGTTAGAATAACGTGAAAAGTTATCCAGAGCTAGGCTCACTCTGAGTTCAGACTTTAGACAAGGGGCCTGTAGACAAAATTAACTGGTCACCCTGATATAGAAGAGGGTGGGACCCAAAGTAGCAGACTCTGTGGTTGTCAACAAGTTCTACTCAGTTTAACACCTATACACTGTTACTGTCAAAGTTTTAGGAGCCTGAAGGATAAAAGATAAAGTAAGTTTTCTGACCTTGAGAGTATTTCAATCTCACTGGCCTGGATGTCAAAGAACAAGGGTAGAGATGATGAAGGAGGGCTTGGGGAGGAAGCTGGGAGTTGAAGACAGAGGAAGAGGAAGTAGTGATCATATGCATGTACTTTAAGGCTGGATTCACACAGGAAGAAGCCTACAGGTATGCTTTTTAACCAGGAGTGGAAGAAGTAAGATCCCAAACCCACCAAAATGCAAATCATCAGAAATCAGACAAAAGATTAAGTTATTCCGGGCTTCTAAAGTCAAATTTTCATTTTGCTACTGCTTTTTTTTTTAAAGGCTTATTTATTTATACATACAAGAACTGGGGTACAGGTCAGAGGTGTGAGGGAGTGAGAGGATTCACCAGAGACAGAATGGGGAGCAGTGCAGGTGGACAGATGAAATACAATGTTGAGGGGAGCAGCAGGCGCAACAGGAGAGGTCTGCTGCGCCATGTAGGTCACCCCTCTGGCCAGGGATGGAACTCGTGCTGCAGTAGCTTTGGATTGCTTCATAGTGCTGAGACTTAACCCCTTGTGTCACCAGGTGGGTCCCTGCTACTGCTTTTACTTGAAAACCCGCGAACCAGGCAAGACTATCAATGCAGAAGAGCATCAGAGTGGAGAGGAACTCGACCCTTCACACAGTTCCCTCAGGACAGAGTGATTTATGGTTCGCACATTAGGTGTGTGATTTCACCCTAGGTAAAAAAAAAAATGGGGTTAGCATGTTCCCCTTTTTACCTTTTTCCTTTGAAGTACCCACCTTGATTACTCTGAGGGGTCAAAGTAGATAGATAAACAGATCAAGAGAAAACAGGAGTTGCTGTAAGGTAGGAGAACTGTCTCTTAGGTCTGCAATCAATTACTGACAGTGATCTCCAATACTTACTTGGCTTCACTGGTGTGGAAAATGTGGACTCCCTTCTTGTGAGTGCCACTTCTACTAAATGACAGATAATTCAAAGGTCATTTGAAGAACCAAGTTCAATTTCACAGAGGTCAAGGGTAACAGCTATATTTTTATATCCCAAGTCTTCCTTCTCAGAATCAACCTATTATTTATCATACTAAGTATGCTTATTATATATAATATCTTCTAAAAAATGCCGCTTAATTGGATTATTTGTGTAATTGAAAGTTTTTCCTAATCACAATATTTGGTTGTTGAAAATTCTGCCACTGTAAGTAAAAAGCAGATCTTTGATGCCCTCCAAGGAGGCCAGCCTTAGACTTCTGGTCAAGCCAGGGACCCCATGTTCACTGCATCAGGGAGAGTGTGTCAATTCCAAATATGGAACAGGAATTAGCAACCCATTCATTCAAACACCAGGAAGGCTCTGAGGGTCAAACACTGTTTAGGTGCATAGACTACAAACATTATGCTTCCTGGGAGTCTCAGTTAAGTGATGAACCAGGTCCCCAGTAGGCTTATAAAAACTCATAAGGACAGAAAAAGAGGTTCTGAATGCATCCTTGGATATGTGGCTTCAGGAGGAAGTGGAGATGTGTTCTAGGCAGAGGATACACAATCAAACATAAGAACGCAGGCAGGAGACGTTCATGGTGGAGGAACTGGAGAGGCTCCGGGAGGGGGAAGCAGCAAAAGAGAAGTAGGGTTGTTACCAAGAGCACCAGGTGTGTCACAGTAAGTGTACATTTGACTGACGTGAAACCACCAAAAGACTTTGAGCAATGTAACGGCTTGATAAGAATTCCACTTTGGAAAGATCACTTTTCCCCTTTTTGGAAGGATGAGAAGCAGACTGGAAGTAGGAAGATTGATTACGATACTTCTGCAATGACTTAGTGTATCACCTTTACCTGAATAAATGAGAAAGAGGAGAGGATCTCCTATCAAATAGCAGTAAATCCTTTTTGTAGTCTTAGATCATTACCCACCATCTTTTGCATGTTTTGAGGGGGGAGGTATTATCAAGAAATCATACTAAAAGAAAGGAAAGGAGGAAGGTGCAGAGGGCAAAAAAGAGAAAGCAAAGTTGGAACGTGTACTAAGTTGGAGTCTACACTGTATCTTAAAAGAAACTTTTGCAAAATATTTGTAGTCCTACTTTAAAACATCTTAAATTGTGCAAATCAGTCATCCTGGAACTTAGCAATGCAATACACAAGCATGAAGACTAACTATAATAACTGTTCCTATCTGAGTACACCTATTATTTATCACAGTAAGTGTGCTTATTATATATAATAACTTCTAAAAACCTCTACTTAATTGGATTATTTGTGTAATTGAAAGTGTTTCCTAATCACAATATTTGGTTGTTGAAAATTTTGCCATTGTAAGTTAAAGGCAGATCTTTGATGACTCAGATTCTCCTACTAACTCAAAGTCATTATCAGGAACACCAGCCCCCGTAGGTCAGCACTCTGGATACAGAGGAACTGGAGTAAACAGGTAACAACCCTGAGTAAGCTAGGAAAGGTTTTGTCCCTCCTTATTTTTCTTATGACATAAGAAAGGAAAAGTATATACATATGAGTACACTTACAAATAACATTGACATTTTGGTTAATTAAGGATTCTAGACATCTTGGTTAATTGAAGAGTTAATTGGGTTCCCATTCATTAAGATTTCGCTGTAATTAAATCCAAGGAAAGAGTATCTCAAAGGTTGAAACAACAACCATACAGTAAGAAAGTGGCTGTGACTTTTCAGTCTTCAAGGTTGATTTGGATAAGTCTTCTAATATGCACCTTTTTCATAATTATGTTATAATTATATATGTTATAATTATAATAATGGTTATAGTAATTGATGTTTGTATAACACTCAACAACTCACTTTACGCATTTGTTATCTCATTTATCATATGCTAGTTTCTACAAAGGTACAGGAAAAAGTAACTAGAGATGCAGACCTTAATGTGAAGTATTCTTAAACAGCCAGTTGGTGATACCAACCCAACTGGAAGCACTCCATAGCACTTTCCCATGTCCCCTGCCCATGGAATGCAAATAAGTTTATCAAAATGACTTCACTATAATAGGCCTCCAACATCAGGTGTCTGTGGCCCAAGTCCAGATAATAGTATTATAGTTAGGGGGAAGTTCTTTTCAAGTGAGTGTGAGAGGAAAAATGGAGACTCTGGAAGGAAAATGTTAACCTGTTAAAAACATTAATTCCTGAAGGACTTTGGGAACAGTGTTATAGATTGCCACTTCCAGAGAAATAAATGAGATCCTGGGGCTCTGAAGGGTTTATTCACATGCATGTGCACATGTGCATGATGTGTGTGTATGAGCCATTTACTCCCAAGAAATAAAGCACTCTGCAACAGTAATCCTAAATGACTGCAGAGCGATCTTGAAGATATAACTGTAGCAGTCTGCTGTTCAGAGAGTGAAAATTGCAAGTGTTATCAAATAAAATATATTGAAAAATATAAGACTTCTGGAAGTGAAAGGAAGTAAAGGGTTGACCATTCTATAGAGATATAAGCCCTAAATACAAGGCCTATGTGGCCAGGTGGTTGTTTACATCACTGAGTTCACCAGAGTTACAGCACTGAATGCATGCAGAGAAGTCCTAAACACAACTTTCAAAGGAGACAAGTATTTCTGCTGCAGTCGTCCACATTCCAGTTTATTCCAAAAACCCATGGTGTTCTCAATAAGCAAGTAGGTGCCTTCGCAGGGACCAGAGCCTTTTGAAGGGAGAGGGAGACAGAAGGGTTGAAGGGACTTCTTGGATTTATGAAAGTCATTAGTCAAGAAAGGTTAGAGGCACAGACCACTGTTGACATTTGAATGTAAAAGTGAAGCAGAAGTTCCAAGTTCCTGATTTTTCAATAGTATTTTAAAATTCTGAATTATCTAGATCTATTCCACAGATTTCCACCTGTTATTTAGATTGAGAACCAATAGTTTCAAAAGTGTTTTACACACAATAAAATTTAAAAGGGAAGAAAACAATTTTCAAGCACACTTGGGACTGAAATAATCTTTGATCAGGCTGGTCTCTATTTTATTCTCTATTGTATTGCTTTACCAAAAAAAGGGTGAATAAGTATTATGTCAAAATATTAATAATGGTTGTCTCTAGCTAGATAGAGAGTTTGGGCTATTTTAGACAATATAACATGTATTATTTTGGTAATCAGAGAGAGAAAGTGCTCTTAATTCAGAATGGGGGAGCAGGTAGTACAACTTAAATAATGAGAAGCAGATAAAATGTGACTGATTAGATTAAATGCAGGTAATTACTTAGCCATGAAATTGCCCTGCCCAATTAAATAAGCAGTCATTACTGTAAATGTGTGCTTTGAAGTGGATGCTGCTAGATAAACTCCAGCACAGCTTTCCATGTTTTGGAATAAAAACAAGTGTGTATCGCCAACACACTGGATTTTACAACCTGTGTTTACCAAGCTTTTGTTTTTATTTACCGTATTTTAGATAAAACTAAGAGAACTACTTTTGCTGACCTTTAAGCTTTTCTCTTTACAGGAAATACAATAAAGATTTCAAATTCCTGGCTCCATCTAGTTTTAGTTGAAAATGTGGTAATCTTCTATCCTTTTAATGCCATAGTCCCCAGCCAGAGACTGGGGCTGAATCCAGACTGGAACATTTGTGTGCTGGGTCTCTAACTTACTGCTGCTGCTGAACCCATGTTCTTTAGCACAGTTCACAGTGTGTGCATTGGGTGTGTTGGGTATGGTGAGTGCAGTGTGTGATAACATAGTGCGTGTACGCACATATGGTCTGCGTGCACAGTGTGTGTATGGTGTGTGTGTGCACAGTGTGTGTAAGCAGGGTGTGTGCATGTCGGTGTCAGTGTGGATCTGGTGTGGTGTGCTGGGACCTCTGGCAGGGAAAATATTGCAGGCAACTGCAGTATGCCATCCTCCCAACTCTGGGGCTTTACAATAAGCCTATCTCACTCACCCCTAAATATTCTTTCGAACACTTCAAGGGTAGGGGAATGCTTTCTCACAACCCCTGTCCCGAGTAAGCAGTGGCACTTGCCACATAGTAGGGCTTTATAAACTTATTTATTGAATGAATGGTTAGCTGAATGAATGAAACTGGAAAACCCGGACAGAAAAGAAGACCATTAACAATTTCAGGGTAGCACCATACCCTTTCTCTAGCCTGTATAACTATCACATAACTTTCCAGGAGAGTTTCTCCCAAATTGGAGAGAACTCAACAACGACCTGTGCTCAAAAGTCTTGACAGTGTGAGGTCATGCTTGGACAATGATGGTGGGTTTTTAATTGAAGTTTTCTCTGCCACCAAGCTTTAAGTAGATGTATACAACCACTACATCTTTTTATATTTCTAGTCTTAAATGTTTCATGCTTTACTTTGATTGAGTCTATCAACTTGCCATCAGTCCATCACTAAACAGTATGCAATTACAGTTACATATCTTAGCTCTTTTCTCATGAAGGGAGAAAAAGAGTGACCATGGCTTAGTCACATGCTGGAAGCTAGTTAATTTACTTCTTAGAGAATAGTTAACATCGTTCTAATGTTCTTGCTCCCTGTTATGTACAGGTGAGTCATATAATTTTTTCAAGATTTCATTTTATGACTAAGAGGCAACGGGTGCAGAAATTGTTCTCTTGATTACAAAAACTGTCTTCAACAAAATGATATTTCACAGATTTCTATTTAACCCAATTTAAATGTTTTCTCACATTTTGTTGTTTATCATTTGGTAATCTATAGCTTTTTAACATTTAAAGTTTTAATAGAACATGCTTGAATCAAAAGATATTTTCACCTTTCAGAAAAAGTCAATGAATTCTATCAAAGTAGACAGCATTGGAGAATAGAACATTTCTCTAAACATCAGCTCCAAAAGTTAAAACCAAACATTCCCATTAGCAAAGAGAATTAGCACTTTGCTGTGCATTAAAGCACCACTTATTCTGGCATACCTCAGGCTAATCTGTGTTTCTGAAGCTGAATGATTTTTGTGGTTTTTCATCTAAGTAAAGAAAACAGTGATAATGGACATTTTCCAGCTGCATACCTTCATGACATTCAATAGGTTTTATTTGGATTAAGAAATGCAATTGTTTTCAGAAGTTGAAGGGGTGGGAAATAAAACTGGCATGCACATTTTTACACCATCAAATTCTGAACTTGGGCCTTACACTACATTTACCATGTTAAAAAATAAACAACAGGCTGGAGTCTTGTCTGATTTACTCATCAATGGAACCTGGGGGAGATTTATGACCTGAGTAGAGTAGAAATAAAAGCAACCAACCAATTGAACAAAGATTGGATGCCAAATATCATAAATCTATAGCATCTTCCTACAAAATCTTCATGGAGACACTTATTAATCTTATTAAAGTGACTTGTTACAAGTAACTAATAAATGATGCCTGAAACTAAGCTTATTAATGTTTGTCACAAATACATTCATAAGCTTAGATAATTTGTTTTTACTCACTGATACCACAGACAAATGGCATTCTAGCATTAGCAAAATAAAATGCCTATTTACCAGAAAAAAAATTATCAAGTCATTCTAAAATATTTCAGGTAATTTCCTTCACACAACTGCTACTAAAATATATGATCCAGGTCCATCTGTTACTACAGAATTTTTAAGATCATAGCAAAACCATTAACTATCAAGTAGTAAACACTCATCAAGGTATTCTTTTGAGTTAGGTCATTTAATATCCATTTTCTGATAAAACTACTTCACTCAATTAAAAATTGAAAGGAAAAGGGGAAAGGGTGAATACCCAATTCTTTCCTGGTGTTTTACATTATCCTAACAAATTATAACAAGGCTTTCTGAAATCCTGAGGATTTATACACTGAATAACTATTCCCTGTTATTAACATTGGAGTTCCAATATGTACTGCTGGATTGAAGTACATCTTCGGACAACTTCAGGGTTAATTTTGCCATGACAAATTCATTTTGAAATTGGAAAACTTTTTATAGGATTATCCCTATCATCCAATTAAACCTTGCAAACTTCCTTTTTTATCTTATCTCCTCATCACATACATGTACACAGTGTGCATAACGTGCACACACATGCACACAGGCACAGGGTCTGGCCCCTACTATCCTACCACCACCATGTGTAATAGCCCTTCTCCATCCCCTCCACGCTGCTCTGTCCAGAGCCTACTACAGGTCTTGGTAAATCCCCCTTCCTAGATCTCAGAGAATTTTTAGGTCAACTCAAACTAGAATCTGGAGATTGGAGGCCATACTCAAACCTCACTAAGGACATACTTGGGCTCTTGTTACCAGCCATTATATCCCAGCTTGGATTGGGGGTGAAGTCTCATTACAACACTCACCTCTCAAAAAAGGTCAATAAAAGCTGTCTGAGTTGGCCCAGGCCACATCTCAGAGGGCTGTCTTTGTAGTCTAGAAGGCAATGATTTTATGTAAAAATTTGTTTATGCCAAAATTTAAAGTAAGTTTTAACTTTGAAGTGACTTGATCATATTATCATTTTTTTACCTCACAGATATTAAAACAGATTTTTTTTAAGGGGACAATTTTCCCTGTTTCATTTCTCTTGCCCTCTTTTTTCTGGTGTGTGTGGCAGCTGCTGTTTGATCTGCTCATTGGCTCTGATTTGTTTCATGTTTCAGCCAAAGATTAAAACTGCTCTGTAATTCTAAGCAGATGGGCCTAGGAGTGCAGCCCTATAATTATACCTTCTTTCTCTGGCCCTAGAACTGCAAGTCTTCCATCCTGACTTTTAAAGTCTGGGATCACCCAGGCTCGGAGTGCACCTTGGCAATCAGGCAGGACAAGTCCCACCCCACAGGTTGTCTGCAAGGCTCTGGGAGCTCTGCTGTGTCCCAGAGCAGGAACCTAAAGAAAGACCCCTAAGGCTCCTACAGTGCTGGGCACTGATGTCTCTCCCTTTTCTCCAGTGTAGGGATCAAAGCCTGATGCTGAGTGCTTGCTATAATGAATTCTGACACTCCCCTTGGTACTGGTCCTTCCTGCCCAGAAACTCTGAGCACCCTGAGAGTGCTGATCTCATTTGGGGAGGTTTGGGGTTGCCCAGGTGGGTGTTGAGGAAGGAGAGTCATGCTCCTGGTGGAGACACTTGGCTGCAATGTCTGATGTCCACCATCAAGGGAAAGTTAGCTCAGGACATCTGAGTCAGCACACTGTTCTGTCATCACCTGTCCTGACTAGCCACACCAATTAACCACAGAAACATGTCCTGGTGACCCCATACAATTCTGTCTTATTTTTCTCAGTCAATTTCTGGAGCTCTTAAAAGCGCTGATGTTTTCTGGCAAAGGGTTTACTAGAGCCCCTGAGAAAATGTGGCACATGAAGCACAGAAACGAAACGACCAAGCCAGAGCACGAGAGTAATAAGGAGTCAAGTTCCGGAGAACCGAGGAGACTGGTTTTAATTAGTACACCTTGGCCACGATAAGTCCCCTGCTCAGTGAAACTGCATCCAGTCCACTTGGGAGAAAACCCCATCACCACCCCTTCAGCAAACACTAGTCCTCAGAAGGGCAGAGAGAGCCCAGAACTGTTTTTCCCCTTACAAGATCATAGTTTCTCTTTACAGCCCCATAAAAACTTGGACCACATCAAGTGCCTCTCCTGCACGCTGACACTTTGCAAAAAGAATTACAAAGCCTGCGATTCCCCGACAGCCTACAGCCTGAAAATCCAACGGTGCGAATAAGAACTTTCCCGGGGACTTGAAGCCACAGATTCGGGGGCCAGAAGGGGGGTGTGTGTGAGCGCTTGCACCCCTCCAGAAAGAAAAGCCCAGTCACAAGATAGCTCGGGGCGCGGCTGGGAAGAGGGGGCTCGGCGTCTAGGGAAAAACCGCCTCCGACTAGGGCGAGCAGGAGGAAGCCGGGCTCGGACCGGCCCTACGGGGGGCGGCGGGGGATCCGGGAGGCAGGAGCTCCGGGCGCTGGAGACCCGGCCCCGCGGGGCACGACTGCCGGCCGCCCCCCCCCACCCCCGCGCTAGGCGGCACTCACCGTGAAGCAGCAGGGCCGGGAACAGGTACGTGAGCAGGAGGCGGCCCGGCCCGGACATCTCCAGTCCTCCTCCGGGACCTCCGCGCGCGCCGAACCGCCCGGGTCGCTCGCCGTCGCGGGACCGACACCCCGGGAGCCGCCGCGGCGCCGCGCGCGCTCGGCCCTCCCGCCCGCCGCCCGGGGGACGCGGCCAGGCGGCGGCGGCGCCGAGAGGGGCGAGCGGGACGAGCGCTCCGGCGCGGGCACCCGGGGCCGCGCCGCTCCTCCGCCAGCGCCCGAAGCGGCCGGGCCAGGCCCGCGCTTCAGGCGGCCGCGGCGCGCCCCATGCCCGGGGGGCGCGGCGCAGGGGCTGCGGGGCGCGCACTCCCTCCGCGCCGTCGGGCCCCGCGCGCCCGGCCCGGCCCTCTCCGCGTTCCCGGCCCCCGCGCGCTCGGCCGCCCCGCGCCCGGCCCCCGCGAGCCCGACCCCCGCGCGTCCCGCCCCGGTCGCCGCGCGCGCCGCTCCGAGCTGCCGTGGCCGCCCGCGCCGCCGCCGCGTCTCTTCATATTTCCAGGGCGCCGCCAGCGGGGCGGCCGGGCCGCGGGCCGGGGGCGGGGCCGGGGCGGGGGGCGCCCCGGGAGGGGGCGCGGGGACTTGAAAGGGGTTCGGGCCCCGCCTCCCCCCTCGCGCCTCGCCTCCTCCCCCTTCCTCCCCCGCCCCGACCCCCCAGCCTTCAGCCCCCCCCCCCCGCCGCCCCTGCCGCGCTGGGCGGGGTCTCCATCCCGGGCCTCCGCTCCGCGCTGCCCTCTGCCCCCCGCTCCCGGGCTCTGCGCCCCCTTTCTCTCCGGTCCACCGCCGCCCACTCGGAGGGATCTTTCCGGAGGGGCTTACAGCCCTCGGCGCCCGGACCCTCCGGCAAGGAAAGAGAAGTTGCTTTCACGCTCCGCGCCTCCTCTTCCTTCACTTGTGGAAAGTGTTCCGAAGGGCCGAGGGGCGGTGAGGGGCGGCCGGCCTGGGCGTCTCAAGTGGGGTCGGAGAAAAGTCGGCGGGCAAAGATTTTAGAGCGTGTGTTGGGGGCCGGGCGGCGGGGGAGGGGGTTGCAGGAAGGGAGGGAGGGAGAGAAGAGGGAGGGAGACTAAGAGGAAGAGTTGGGTCCTGGACAGTTGCTCTGGGTGGGGACGCTGCCCTGCTCCGCTCCCCCGGGTGCGTGAGTGTCACAGCTGAAAGTCGCTGCTGGGGTGAGTGCCGGGGCTCCCCTGGTGGGCACAGGAGCCCTCCCTGTCACAGGCCCCAACCTGTGCAGGGAACAGGGTAGGCAGCTGGAGCGCTTGCTTTTTCCTCCCCCGTCCAGAAAGCAAATGACTTGTTGAAACCTGGGAGATTCTGGGAAACAGTCTCCAAGAAAGTGCACCAGGGCCCTTTTCTGATTGCTCCTCTCTGCCGATCCAAATCATTAATTTATGTCCTGTGGGTCTTTTGGAGGTATGTTCAATTTTGTATTGACTTTTAAGATCCGAGGGCAGGGACAGCTTCCAGGCTCTTCCCTACTTCCCTGGGGCTCTGGTACAGACTGCTTTGTGGAGTCGTGGCTCCTGTGGGGCTGCTGTGCCCAGGACTCCAAGATTCTTCTGGGGGTTCCTCCCTCTGAAGACCCTCCTTGGGCCATTGACCCACTTCAAGGAGGAGGTTCATCCATTCTCCTATGCTAAAGGTCACCTCCTCCTCACTGTGGGATAAAAAGCAGCCTGGGACCAGATGGAATCAAGAGAACATTTCTTTACTAATTCTGCTGGTGTTTTTCATAAATAAAACACTTAAAAAAGAATCCCTGTCTCCCAAGAGAGTTTTCTGCCCCCTTAAATAATAATTCAACTCCGTATGCTTTAGACTTTCAAAACTACTCAAACATTAACATTGGAGTAAAAAAGATGAGAGTACATTTGACAGTTTTTTTTTCTTTTTTTTTTTTTTGTTTCATGGAAAGTCATGGATCTTTTAATGTGATGGTACTGATACTGTTTGATGTGCTTTAATTTTTATCACCATCATTATCATCTTTCCATCTTTAATATGAAGGATCATAACACATACCACCTGCCTAGCTCACAAGAATGTTGTGAGGATTCATGTGCCAGTTTTTGCAAGTCTGGAAGATGAAAGACACTCTGTGTGTGATAAAAGAAAGCTCTCCTGGAAGCAGGAACGTTATTTTGACTTGATCTTTCTCTGCAGCATCTCTCTGGATGGACTTTTTTTTCTGGTCTCTTGCTTTTCCCTGTTACAAGGTTTGGGTAGCAGATTGCGACTTGCAGGATTTGAATGTTGCCAAGGGTCAATTGGGTTTAAAGCAGGAACTTGATTTCCTCACCCATGCTGGGCAGTTAGAACTGATGTAAACAGCATAGTTGGCTGCTTAAGCAGAACATTAACCTTGTCATCAAGAACACATTCTAGGTGGAGTTCAGCTGTTTTAGTCATGTGATATCTTTTATTCTATCAGGGAATATTTGAAACAAGCAAATAAGAGTGTCTATGCACAAGCATCTGGGTTGATAGTACTTAGAAGCTGTTAAGGTCATTCACTTGTTAGTGGAACAGTGGGGTGATATATTGCTTTAAACAATTATTTGATTTTGTTTTCAAAAGATAAAAAAAGAGTAAAACCAACAAGCCAGCCAGAATTTGGTGCCATCTTGAGAGTCAAGTTCATTTAATTTTTGTTTTTCCAACTGGTTTTACTGTTATGGTATAAACATAGCCCAAATGATGTCACCAGTTTGAAATTTGTTTTGCCAGTTTATTGACATGTGGTGTCAAAGACAAATGCTCAGCCCCTCACTAACATCCTGCTGGAGTCACTACTCCCAGAAATGCCCCCCTCACCTTCTGTGCCTAGAAGGTTTGGACTGCAGCTACAGGGCTCACTTGCTGCATCATTTTTCACTGTTGCTAGTGTACTAGAGTACTCATTCTGGAGAAGAGTGAGGAAGAAAAAAAAAAAATTTTTGCCCGGTAGTGATTTTATGTGGATATATGCTAAAAGTAGTACAACTGGGAAAAAGACATTTCCAGAGACATAAAAGGGTCGTTATTCATGAGCTTTGACTCAGAATCTGGTCCCCTGAAAATGATGCAGAGAGCCGCACTCAAGGGTGCTGATTACTTGGTCACCAGCTCACAGGACCACACATGTTTACTGAGTGGTCTTTTTCCCATGAGACTGTTGATCCTAATGAAGAGCCTCTACCGTTGGCTTAGCTTTCGGTCAGAACCAGCCCCTTGCTCTTCCATAGGAACTCTGAATCACAAGCAACATTTCTAGAATGTAATGCTGGGCACAGAGCTTGTGTGATTACCCTGGCTTGATTTTCTTAGGAGGGTGCCTTGATTTTCAGCAGATAAAGAGGTAGGGAGCTCGGTTGCAACTTCAACCATGTAAAAACGGGATAAATACAGATGAGGGTCATTCAGCTGAGGATCCAGTCACCCTCAGGCCTAAGCTTGGAAGGGCTAATAAGAAAACTGAGGACCCGTAGCACTGAGAGAGTATGTGAGGCCAGCCAGGGGCAGGAGAAAATAAAGGACCTCAGTCCCATTTTTGTCTGTGCTTTCCTGGGACTCATTCTCTCTCATAGTGCTGCTTGCCTTGTATGCATCTAACTGTTTTATCTGCTTAGATCATTTGGCTCTTTGAAGGCAGGAAGAAAATTGAGTATTATGTTTGCATCTCCTCCCCCAGGAGAGTAGAAGGCCTTCACAAGTCCTTCCATAATGGGCATTTGTTGGGCTGGTAGATGAGGCGGATAAGATCAGCCCATCAAGAAAGTCTATATGAAGCCGATACCACCCTAAACTACTGCAGCATACAAAGCCAGAAGAAGGGAAAACACAACTCCGTGTTGAATGGGAGCACCCCCAGGTGGTTAGGGCACAGGGAGCAAGGAGCAAGGTTCAAACACACTGACAAATGAGGGCAGGATGGTGTCCTGGTGAAGGAGCCAGAGTTTCTAGGCTCAAATCTCGCAGTTATAGGACTTTGGGTGAATTACTCTGCTCAGCTGTGAAGTGGGAGTTATATTCCCATTTTGCAGTTGGGAATTGTGTTCCCATTTTACAATTCCCTACATTAGCATAGTCAAGCATTGTGTGCCCTAAAAAATTATCTCACTAACTAGATGACTTCAGACTAGACCATACATTCTCAATAATGACAAAATTTCCCCCATCAGGATGAAGATTGATTCTTGGAAGGAGAATGTATGAAAAAAAATCTGTGGCCTTAAAGTGGACACAGTGCTTGTACAGATAGATACAAAGCACATGTGTCCAGGTCACCTGCATTTTAACAATGTAGAAAGGTTGAAAAACAGTGCGCTAGGGGAACAGAGTACACAATAAGTCCTATTATAATTAATCATATATCAAACAAATAACTTAATTTCATTAATTCACTGGATTTGTTTTAATTCTATGAAAGCAGATATTTCTTACTTCCGTTGACCACCTGGGGTGGCATTCTTCCATCTGAGTAATTCACACAAGCAATATTGTTTGCCTTTGGTTTAGATCATTTAGATATTATTAGTGACTCTTTTCAGATGGGAAAATGAAGGCCAAGGAGAGTTACTTTATAGGGATAGAATTATGTGTTTTTGAACTCCCACTAAGGTTCTATTTTAAGCTCTAAGGCCACACCAAAAGAATGGCTTTTACCTCTCAGCCGTATAAAGTTGGTTTTGATGTGTTTTGAGTCATTCAAGCTAAAAGGAAATGTTGTATAAGCTAGTGGGACACTTAGAGCAGTTGGCATCTGGCTGCTTGTTGCGACAGCTCACTGTTTTATATGTAAAATACCCAGTTTATTATTTAGAACACTTGTGGTCTAAGATGTTGCCATCACACATGCTATCTGTGGACGCTCTGGACTCAGCAGGTGGGCCAGCCCTCCATTCCCACTTCGTTGTCCTGAATGCAGGCTGGTGGGCAACTCTAAATGGTCAGAAGGGAAACAACTGTCCATAAAAAGGATGGGAGAAATGGGTACTTGAAAACTCAGGGAGACTATGCCTGCCTGTGACAGGTGGCAGAGAGCCTGGGCTTGCAGCCCAGAGGCTTCAGAGCTACAAGGATCGTGAAGCCTCTTGAGGTCGGACTTTCCAAAGGCATAGTCTTAGGGATTAGGTCTGAAGATGGTACCAGATTTGAGGTCACCCCATCTCATTCCATCACATCTTCCACTTCCATCTTGTGTATATTTTCTCTTTCACAATGATTAAAACTTCAGAAAGCAGACCCTCATGTAGCATTACATTTGTTAAATGAACCATGTTCTGTATTTCCTCTTGAATATATGCCTTCATTGCTACTCTGTCCTTCATTGCATTGATTCTGCCTCAGCTGCTTCTGGGGTCCTGATAGATACTTCTGGCCCATACCCAAGAATTTTCTACTTCACAACAAACTCCCAGGTTTCAGATACTATATAAGTTCTAACTGTAAACTCCATGATTCAACCTTATCCATGTTTCTTGTGATTTTGGGGGGTGGTGTCTCCATTCCAACAGCAGTCTTTGTATGCCTCTGTGATTCTGTGAAGGTGGGGGTGAGTAGATGTACTGAAGTCTTCATGCATGCTATAGGGCAGGCCTAGGGAGCAATGAGGCTGCATTTTGATATATGCATTGCAATATACATGTTTCACACCTGTCCAGATCCTCTGATCCATCCTTTCAGTATTTATTGCAAAATGAAGTACAGAGACATTCCCTGGCCATTGCATCGCTGGATATGCTGAGTTTGCAAGACTTCACAGCTCTCGAAGAACATGGCGGGTGGGGAGCGGAGCCCCTGTGTTCCATGCTTCACAGAGGAGGCTA
Source organism: Talpa europaea (assembly GCF_964194135.1). NCBI lineage: Eukaryota > Metazoa > Chordata > Mammalia > Eulipotyphla > Talpidae > Talpa > Talpa europaea. Next base: position 50,177,396 of record NC_140080.1, read on the forward strand.
AGGCGTTCTCCCTGTGGACTTAACATGGTGTGATGTTGTCATCAACTCCATGGCAGACAGACCACAAGAGGCCACACACTTTTTGAGGTGGGTCAGCTACCTAGAAGGTCATTTGAGAGGTCTGACTCCACATAGTATACTAAGTTCAGTAACTTAGCTTTAAAATTTTGACCCAAATCAACCCCCTGCACAAAACTTTGCATGGAAGACTCTCCCTCTCCTACATACTCATGTTCCATTATGCCCTAGAGAAATGTCACTGCTGTAGAGTCTAGGCATTAGTGCAGGGCCAAGGCTGGGTGGAGACAGTGGGCATTGGAGCAGAAGAGCTATAAAACATCACAGACAGACAGAAGTAGTTGCCACAGCTATTGCCAGGGAGCAAGTCCACACAAGCATTTTCTGACTCCAACACTTAAAATCCTCACTTTGGATAATAAACGAGGCTGATGTAGATGTTCTATTGTTGGCCAGTTAATTCAAGGGGATCACTTGATAGTCAGCATGTCTATGGTCAGAGACCTCCACACACTGGTCCCTGTTGACCCACAGTAGCCCTGACCCAACCAACAGCTCTGAGTGACACTGGTTCACTAGATGGATGGCTATGGGAAGGCAGAACCTCAAGTTCCCATCCAGGACAAGGCGTGGCACACTTAGGCATTAAATAAATGTTCACCGAATGAGTACTGTGTTCCAGACATCAACCTGTATGCTAGAACTAGAAATGTGAATCAAATAGTATCTTGCCCCTCTACACACCGAGTGTGTAGAGTGTGTTGAAAATCATGTCTTATCCTGGTCATATTTTGTTGATAGCCTAAGAAGAGGCTACATGGGACCACGGGGAAAGCCAGCAGTTGATAAGGAAGTAAATAGAGGATTTTCTACTTTGCTCCTAAAAATTAATGGTCCCCATTTCTCCCTTTGTGAGATGAGTGCTTTCAAAGGCCCTTTCAGGCACTGAGTCCTGAAAGAGGAGCAGAAGGATACTTATAGCAGCATGGCTTAGGAGGGAGAAAAAATGTGGAACCAAGAGTAATTCTGATATCATTTGTTAATTTCCCAGCACTGTGCAGAAAACTCTTAGAAAGTCTTTGAAGGTATAACTCTTTCAACCCTTCTAATTTAGAATCAATGATATATGTGGCTAGGGTATGTATATTAGATAAAGAAAATGTATAACCCCATATGATGGTGGTTGAATGTCTAGTACCTGTCCTAACCTTTTGATTAGCTTTAGCATCCTTCTACGAGGAGTAGAAATCTACCAGCTGAACTGCTGTGTTTCCAGTGTCCCTGTCAGAGAGGAGTGCAGTGAGACTTCAGTCTGGGAACTTGTCCTTCAACTCTGTCCCTTGTCCTTCATGTTCCTCTGGATGCCCAGCACCAGCTACACTTGAAGTAGCTCATCTAATGTTTATAACCGGTGAGTTGTGAGCTGTTATTTTCTCCATCTTGTGTACAAAGAAATTCGGAGTGATAATTACTTAAGGTTCCAAGGTTAGAAAGTGGCTAGACCAGGATTCAGATCCAGGTATTTCGGATTCCAGATCTTAACTGTGGCATTATACTGGGCTCAGTGCATGAAGAAGCAGAGCTAGTGACACAGAGAATAAAGGGACCAGAGGTGGTCAGGAAAAGTCTCACCAAAGAGGTGTGAGTGGGGCTGGTATAAGAGACTTCAAGCACTTGAACAGGTATGTGCTTCTTCCCAGGAGATGGGCAAGGTCACTCCCATGTGCAGAGCAGCAAGGACCAGAGCGCACTTGGGAGACTTGGGGCAGAGATGCAGGAGGCTGCTGGGGGACAGGACAGAGCAGAGCCAAAGATCACCCAGGAGAACAGCCATGCATACGCCACCCCATCCTGACGTGTCTGCAGATATTAGTTGTGAAAAAGGTACAAAGATACAGCATGTGTTGTACCCAGTGGCACAGTAACATCTGCTCTCTCTGCTCCTGCCCCCCCCCCACTTTTCATACACAATCAGAAGCATGCATGCATACACACATAACTGCATATTTTCACTTTTTCAACAACAGAGACTACATAACCTTGTGGTTAGGACTGGGACTCTGTCAGAACCAAACTAAAATCCTGACTACCACTTACTGTCTGTGAGCCCTAGACAGCCCTAGACGTCTCATCTGTGAAATGGGCATAATATTGAAATTGCTGACTTGAGGAACTGGTGGGTGGATTCAGGACATGGATGACACCAAGTCCTCTGAAGAATCTCACAGATGTTAAGGCACTGGGATCCTGGGGGGATGGACCTGATCTTCCTTCCTCTCATATCTCACATTCTGGGCCTCCAGTGGTGACAATTGCTGGACACACACTAGCAGGCTGAGGGAGAGCCTTCTGAGTCTGCTTGAATGCATTTGTTCATTCAGTAAGTATTTGTTTATGACCTACAGAGTTTTAGCCACTATCTGCATAAATATACCACTACTTTTACCAAAACCACAAAGAAGCACCAAGACTAGAAGAAGGATCCTCAACATCCACCTGGCTGGGCTTCCTGCTTTGTTCCATCCTCCCCTGAGACACCCAGGTGCCCTCAGACCCTCTGCTCTTCTTCCCTAAACCAAATAAGAATCAGTCTCACAAACTCATTCCTACATAAATGTAAATAATCAGTAAATCTGAAGTGTCAACCTTTAAACTGAAGATGAAGCCTCGAGCTAGAATGAAACTGGAAAGGTGGAATTTTCAGGGTGTTTGGAAGTACAGAGAGCACTCCAAGCACTGGCACAACCATGCCTACTCCAGGGCACTGTCCCTTTGCTGAGCTTTGCATTACCTGGAGCCTCTGTGCTGAAATCTAAAAGGTTGTTAGCCCCCAACCCCCTGGGGGGGGGGGTGTGAGTGAGGAGGGAGTGGTGGAGACTTGGCCTTGCTGTGTTTATTTTGAATTTGAATTTCGAGGCCAGATTTCTCTTTCATTTACATTGAGGCTCTGGTTGTTTTATTTATTATTTTTAGCTGGGGGTGGAGAATTTAGTAATACCATCAGAGGGTTGTCGTTTGGTTCTGTTCTAACTTGTAAACGTTATCTAGTTCTATTCTGTTTTCCACCTTATGTATATAATATAAATTCAGTATCTAAGCTATTGAAACCATGAATCAGGTTGCAAAATCTTTCCCTTTTCCCTGTGAAAGGCAGGAGGAGGCGTGGGACTTGACTGCAGACAATCCCCACACACATGCTGTTAGATGATAGAACTATTTGCTTTTCATAGTGATTCTCTCTCCTCTCCTCCTTTCTATCTCCTTCCCTTCCTTACTTCTGTCCAGCCCTTCCTCTCCCTCCTCATCTCTTTTCCCTGTCCCCTCTCCCCTATCTTCCCTTCTACTCTCCTCCCTCCCCTCCCTTCCTCTCTCTCTTATTAAACTATCCCTTGGCTAATAACTATATCTCCCATAAGGTATTATTGAGGAAACGACAACGCAAGGGGTAGTAACTTAAAAATCTACTTAATTTTTATCCCATGCTCTGCCCTGATGCCTCTCACATTTTCTGGTGTCGGTCCCTCTATCATCAGCAAGTTGGGAATCTGAAATTTCTGTCTTCTGTTCCTACTGGCTAATAGGCACACATCTGACTGGTCTCCTATAATAGATGGGAAATTGGTACATTTCAAGAGCTGGACCATGAGTTGATAAAATTGTATATGTTGATGGTAATTCAAGTTGTCCAAGAACACTTTATGGGATGGGGACATGACAGACTTTACGTTTGTGACATGGTGGAATTTGCAGGCTCTTGGCAGATCTCAGGTGGGTAAAAGACTCAGAAAGCAGTGATCGTGGTTAGGACTGGAGTATGGGATGGCCCCAGACCCAAGAAAATTAATCTAAGAATTATTATTGCCTAAGGAAAAGATAAGTAGTTTACTTTTACATTCGGGATTTTGGTATCAGAAATGTCAGTTACAACTAACTTATAAACTAGTGTATCTGGCTTAAATGAATAAATAGTAAATAGAATGGATTCTAACAGATGTGTCATGATCACTTATTTTACTTTGGAAAGAGGTTTCTGTTATTGCATAAGAAAATAAAGACATCTTTGGACTAGAGCTCCAAAGCAATTTTTCACAATTTCTACTGCCTTAAGACAAAATCCTTTAAAGTTAAAATAAATAGAAATAAAAAGACAGAAAATAAACAGTAAACCAAAAGCATTTATGTAGAGAGCAGTAAACCTGACTCTTTAAGAGATAGGAAATGCAAAAAAAAAACTTTTCCTTAGTCCTACTGAGAGGTGGGCTGTCCATGTTTATTTAAAAATTTCCCCCTGTTTATTTTCTTCTTTCAAAGTGGAACAACTTCTAGTAACATGAAGATGTAGCATCTTCAATGCATTAAGTTAATTTCATTTCAAGTAGAGACAGAAGGATTTACAAAGGAGAAATGGAATAATTTAGCTTTAACTCGTTTGCTTTTGGGGATGAAGTTTTACTTATAGTCCATAACATATACAGGATGGCTGAAAACCGGACTGAAATTATGCACACAAAGAACAATGATAATAGCATTAAACAACATTATATCTTACTATACAATGAAGCCATCTTTAGGCAATTGCTAACCAATCAGACTTGGGGGTGTGTGTGTGTGTGTGTGTGTAGAAAATTTCCATTAGTCCTACTAACGTGTGTGTGTAGGGTGTCTGCTTAGTACTTTCACAGAATACACATGGTAATATGATCGAACTGGAAAAAAAAAAAAAACCAGAACTGCAGCCAGTTGACAATATCCTGTGAGTATTTGAACACTAACATTCAGACAAAAAGGGAAAATATTAAAACCATATCATACAGAACCAACTCCTTCTATGAAGTGCACAAAGGATGGATGGTGTCACTGGATGAAGCAACATGACTTTGTAAAACTAACCTAAACCATCTGCTCAAGGCCAATGCTCAGGGAGCGTGAATGGGACTTGCATCTGCCTTGAATGAGCATTCAGTGTGCTCTGATTGACTATTGTCCCTGCTCCAGGGATGGCTTCACCCAGTCCCAAGACACACAACAAAAGAAATGTTGTTTGGTAATGCCCACTGGTTATGACCAGCTGGAATTTAGAAAACCTAAATAAGGGACCAGGAAAAAGACTAATTAATACAAAGTTAAAATCAAAATCACCAAGCAACTATAAACCAGAGACACACTACCGGGTGGGGGGAGGGAAAAGGGAGAGGAAGGACTAGGGTCAAAATAAGGGGGGGTGCAATTGTATGGGGAATATAACCAAAATGATAATGTATACATTGTGCAAAAATGAAAAATGATGTAAGAATTATATAAAATAAAATATTAATTAAAAAAAAAGACCAGGCAAGGTCTTCCTGGGACAAGGCGGGAAGACTCTTGATCAGATGCTTCAGATGACCCATAAGCTCAGCATACAGTGCCTGTTCCAGTGACTGTCAATGAATGCGTGCTTAGTGATGATTGCTGAGGTAAGTTTGAGATAAGCTCCTATGGTGCTACCCTGTGCTGGAGCCAGTCCTGAGAATTGATTGCAGTTCTTCCCATTTGCCTTGAATTAACTTATTTGAAATAACTAGCTAAGGTTCTTCGCTATAAAGCAATAAAAACCTACTGTAGCTCATTTAGAGTGAAAGCATGGAGCTGGGGTGGCAAATACAAGGCCATTGCTGCCACTGGCCCCACTGGACCACTTGTGCAGACCATCCTGTGGGCACATCCACACCAGACACTGGAACAGCCACTACAACCATTGTCCCTGTTCCCTCTGAAGTGGGGACTCACCCACACCAGAATGGATTCCAGAAAACCCTCTTGTCACCCTGAGCTTCAGCCACAAACATGAGGGAGGTGAGATGGTTTGAATCCTTGGGATCCCTTGAAGTTATTCTCTGCAGAAAGTTGGTCACTTCTTATTCAGAGTGTCTACAGTAGTACCTGCTGGGTTCTGCCTGATTCTGCCTTCCAGGAATAGAACCTATTCCAGCATCTGGGAGCTGTGACCGAAGTAAAGTCTGAGGACTGGAGGGTGGCCCGGATTAGATACCCCACATGTTTTACATGGCCCACTTACCAGTGGGCCAACAGCCTCAGCCATCCCAGAAACTCAGAAGGCAGATACTCATTAGCCTTCTTATAGAGGGCATCTAGGGGGTTATATTAGAAAAAAAATGGGAATAGAAAGCAATATGATGGGGTAAGAATATGGAAGAACAGATTACTGGCTGTTGAGAAGAGAGGTCTGTGGTGAGAATTTACTCAAATCCAAAAGCCCCATGGGTCTGTATTTCTGACATGTGAGCACCTGGGTCTCGGGGAGCTCAGCGAGAGCAGTGTTCCTTGTCATGTATCTCTGGCTTGGAATCTGAGTTCCAATCCTATGTTCTGGTGAGGGTCGAAGAAGTGCCTTGTGTCCCTACCAGGTGGGTGATCATGAGACTTTTACTCCCAGTTACCAACCAGGAAAGTCCATGAAAAGTCTTTAATGTTTCTCTTGTCCTTACATGAAGGGGATAGAGTTGTCACTGTCAGCTTTTTCCAGATGCAACTGGCATGTGCTCATTCTACATTGTGCAATGTGGTTACATGTTTGCCTGTTCCCAATATTAGATTGGAAACAGGAGAATGGACCCTCAGGAACAGTATTGATTTCCAAAGTGGGACTTGACTTGCTTTTTGCATTGCCTCCTTCATATATTCTATACAGAAGGAAGAAAATAGAAGTACTTATACTTCAATTTATTCTTATTTAAAAATAAGGACACAGGACTCCCTGGTGGCACAAGGGGTTATGATGCAATCTATGAAGCTATCCGCAGCCACTGCAGCATGAGTTGGATCCCCGGTCAGGGAGGTGACCCACATGGCATTGCTCACCTCTCCTGCCTTGCCCGCTGCTCCCCTCAGCAGTGTATTTCAGTCAATCCTCCTGTTTTGTTCCCCACTCTGTTTCTGGTGAATCCTCTCTCCCCCCACACCTCTGACCTGTACCCCAGCTCTTGTATACATAAATAAATAAATCTTTTTTTAAAAAATCTTTATTTCTAAAAAAAAAAAAAGGACAAAAGGTTTCCCTAATTTTTGTCTAGAGCTGACTCATCACCCTCATTTGATCTGTGCAACAGGGGCTTCAAGTCACAGAGCAAAGACATAGCCCTTGCAGGACCCTTGCAGGCCAGACCTCTGTCCTAGTTTCCCTTTCAGTCCCTTGCAACCAGGAAGTGTGTGTCCCAGGATGCCTTCAATGTGCTATTTCCACAAACTAAGACCTTTAAATGGGAAATATTTACACAATTTTGTAATGCAATTAATTATGAGTTACTGTGAAAATCTTTTGTACCACCTGAGGTTTGCTGGTATCTTATGGTAAACTTCTTAGGAGAGTTGTTGAATATAAAATAAGTAGTACATACTTTCTTATTAATAAAAGGCAACATCTTGGGCCTCCCCGGTGGCGCAGCGGTTGAGCGCTGGGTTGCGAAACTGCGCGCGGCCTCTGCGGCGCCGGTTCGATCCCCGGCTGCTCCCCGGCCACCAGAGGAGGGTCCCACATGGCGTGCAGACCTCTCCTGCCGCCCGCTGCTCCCCTCAGCAGTGTACTTCGGTCCTTCTGCCTGCTCTGCTCCCCGCTCTGGCTCTGGTGAATTCTCTCACCCTCCCGCGCTTCTGACTGTACCCAGTGCATGTATAAACAAAACAAACAAACAAACAAACCAGCAAACAAATAAATAAAGCATGCCTCTATAAAAAAAAAAAAAAAGGCAACATCTTTAGAAATTCAGACCTTCTCTGTAATACAAGCATGTATCAGTGGAAAGCACCCTAAGACAGTTTTTTTTTTTTGGGGGGTGAGGGAAGGAGGTACAGAGAGAACAATCTCTTAGATCACGAGGGCTCAAAAATAAAGCAATTATCTAGTAACTTACTCTCAAAGTAAATGTGACTTAAAATGAAAATGAAGCTTAAATGAAATGAAAATGAAACTTAAAGTGAAAATGAAAAAGAAATTGGTTTTCAGCAGAAATTTTTGCTACCAAGAAAAATTGAAAATAGATGTTTCTTTAATACCTGATTTTATTGCTTACATAATAAAAATACATAAAACACTTTGAAAGAAACTTTTCTAAACTTTCCAATTTAATGTCCAAACATTAAAGTATAAAACCTTTTGATTCATTTGCAAAGAAACAGAATGGTACAAAATCTTGATTGACGTAAGGAAATGGAAATATTTCTAGCCAAGTCCAATGGAAACCTTGATAAACTTGGTGGATAGGTATTCATAAACTTGGTGGAGTATTGTCTTCTTAGCCCTCAGTCAAGAATCAAGACAAATATTGGACTCTTTATCACAAAGTACTAAAGTAACATTTTCAAAGGAAATATTTCATAAGTAAAATAGGATTGTGTATTATTAATCATGTTTAAGATGTTATTAAGTTTGTCTTTATTTCATCCTTTTCAAAAAACATAGTCTTTATGGGTGCTTTACTGAGGGCATAATAGAGTAATACTTTTTTTCTGAACATAACCTATAGAGATACAAGATATATAAAAAACAAAAAACTGCTAAGAGACCTTTATAAAAATCTTGGAGAAATTGTTTCCCTTCCAATAAGCGAGTGAGATAGAATCTAATCTTCCCTCCATTGGACAGAGCCTGCTTTCCTTGCACCATATAATGCTAAATTAAATCTCCTAAGGGAGATTATTGAACTTTGCAATTTTGTGTCTTAAGTTAAAGACAATAGAGTATTAATTTGAGAACATGTACGATATTACATGTTGAATTATTCATAAACATTTTAAATATTAGAAATATTTGAACATTACCAGAATAAGCAAGAGTCAAAAACAGCTGGTAGCAGCAGATTAAAAATGATAATAAAGAAGTTGTTGGCCAATTGAATAAAAGGAACTATGATCTGCTTAATTTGATTACTATTTATTGTACAAGACTTGTTCTTAGCCTCTAATACTGGTGCGTTTTAAACAATGGTTTACTAAATAATATCAATGTTTTCTTAAAGGGATCCTATAAATGATATGCTTTACCATGGGAACATATTAATACTGTATTAACTTTATCACAAAGATTTATATATTTTATGTGTTTAGTGAAATCTAGTTACTTTAACTGTGATTAATATCTTCGTTGATTTTAATTATATAACCCTATGGTGCTAATAATACAGAAGCATTTGAATTTTCAGTATATTTACATGTTTATTTTTGATCCCTTAATATACTGTGACTTCAAACTACTTTCTCATTAACCATCACCCCACATCTGAATGTTATTTTCACATCATGTCTTTGTAAATAACCAAGTCAGATAACCCTGAAAAATAAATTTTTGGTCTGTTCAACTCCTATACACAAATTTAAGTGAAAAAGGCAATATACTACAAATTACTATCTGTTAGAAATTTACAATAACTCCTGAACAAGTACTAAAATTTCCAATCGAGCATCCCTAATGAACCATTCTTTCAGTAATGAACCAGAAATTAAACCAATAAGTGAAATAGCTCATGTGATCCATCATAAGTATAGAACATTTTCTATCTGAACTATGTTGTAGGTAGTTATATGACTGTTTCTATTTAGCCAAATGGAACGACAGAGCTATTTTAACAAATATGATGAATACAACAGTCAAACTGAACAAATTCCAAACAAAATCACAAACTTTGTTATTGATGGCTTTAGGATAATTTAAAAGTTATTTTCAACTTATTGCCTTAAAAACATTTTACATTGTTTTGATCCTAAACTTTCTGAGTCTTTCAGAAATCCAGCTCCTAGGGTAGGATTTTCTTCCTACCGAGTATTGGGACAGTCTTGCCCTAATCGCTTCCAGATGCCTTTTCCTGACCCAAATGAGTGACTCTAGAACATGTGCACTTATTTGGGGAAGGGCATAATCTTTCTGGAGCAGAATCTGTTTTTTCAGTATGAAACTAGATTATTAAGGCTGGTATTTGTGATGTGGTCTAAATCACATCTCTTCTTATGTATTTAATGAATGTTAATTAGTTGTTTTATTTTTTCTTCTAATGATTTACTTTAAGAAATCTTCCCACATGTATATTCTTGCAAGACAATGCCATATAAAACATACATCAGAAGAATCACATGTGGTTTGCTGAAAACAATTATGTTTCTTCATTGAAAGTTTTTTTCTTTTTTTCATCGTTTCACTGACTCTTAAAATGTCAAGCAAAAATGCTAGAAAAAACAGATAAATTATATTCACATGAACAATAACAAGTTGCTCTGAAGGCAGAACTATTTATGAACCACAACATAAAAATATCAATATAAATATACATATACACATATGTTTAGATCTATATCTTCAGACACCAAGTGGCAATCACAAACTTTGAAGATTAAGTCTATTTTAAAAAACAAAAAGAGAAAAACTATAAAGGAGAAGAAAGCTTTGAAACATGTCTGTAAACCATGTGAAATACATTTAGGTTTTTCAAAGAGAATTGAAGGCTTTCAATTTCAACAGAAGTAAATTGCTGTCATTATTAATAGCAGACATGTGGCAGTGTTTTTAATTGAGACCAAAAGTGTGGGTTCTTCCTAGTACAAAGTCCATGTAAACTCAGAGGCTGTGAAATACACAAAATCCACCAGAGTTGGTGCTTTTTCAGGCCTAAAAATTCACTGTGCAGCCTTTGAGTGCAAGAGATAACATATTTTGAAAAGTGATGATCTTGTATTGAACAGAAAAAGATTGTCTATCATTACAATTAAATGTGAGTAGCCATGACCCATGACTTTTAATGAGAATTAGGCAGCATGTGAACACCTGCTCCTGTGCCATTCTCTGACATTCCCTCTCCTAGGATTGCACACTTCTCTGCAACATGGTTTGACTTAAGAAATGAAATATAATTTAAGAAGTCTGTTCTCTGAATAAAAAGTTAATAAAGTTGCCAAGGATTTATACATAGATTGACATTTCCTGAAAAGCAGCAGATAGTGGCAACACAGCATTCAAAGAACTTCGGTCAGTTTGGGGATAAATAGGTAAGCAAGTCAGGTCAACTGAATGTAATGGGGAAAATAACAGAAGTATGCAATGGGCTTGTGATGATGTGTAATGGGGAATAGGAAGGGCTGCTTGGGGAGGATCCATTGGACAGGAAAGCTTCCTGGTTGAACCTGTCACAATTCAGGGGGCATCAGAATCTCTCACCGCACTTGTTAAAACATAGAGTGATGGGCTCAGTCATATCTGACTCAGTGAGATTGGTGAAAGGTCCAGGGGTTTGCGTTTCTGATGAGTTCATGGGGTACCATTCCCTCTTCTCCTTTAAGAACCACTTTCCCAGAGGGTTAGTAGGAGGAAAGGGAACCATGCTACTCTTACAAAATAGCAAGGGCGAAGTCCCAGCTAGGGAACCTCCAGGGAGCTATAATTAGCCCTGAGGGGAATGGAGAAGGTTGGGGTAAGGGTATCAATGCTCTTGGTTTCCCAGGACGTGGGACTAAAGCCAGGACTGTCCTGGATATACCAGGATGGTTGTTCACCTGGGAACATCGGGATGAGACCAGACAGGTGGGCAGGTGACATCCCTCGGGACCATGTCAAAGGGCTTTTCCTGGATCCAGGAAACCACTAGCAGCCATAAAAGGACCCTCAGTGGATCAGAATTATATAATAAGGTTTAAATTTTAGGAAAATCACTTCTAAAGCACATGAATGATACATTAGAAGATGGTGAAACTCAGGCCAGGAGGAAGCTGCTGTTGAGTTTGGTGAGACTTCGTGGCTGGAGGCCAGGGACTTGAAATGTGATGGGTGAGGGGGAAAAGAAGCAAAATACACTAAGAGACAGAACTATCTAGATTGTTGACCTATTGAAGAATCAGGCATTGAAGACTAAGGGATGACTTCCATTTTGGGGATTTGGGGCTGAGTGGATGATGATGATGATGATATCATTTCACAGATGAAGAGACTGAGACTTTGGAAGTTTAAATGATTGGCTAAGGGTCAGCTGTCAACGAGTGGAAGAACTTAACTAAATGTTTCCTAACAGCACACGTGTTCTATTGCACTACTCCACCTCTTTTACTCATTACTAATATTTATATAGTATTTTTTAACATCCTCATAGGTGTTAGGCAAGTATGGTGTTTGTGTAGTGGTCTTTATAGGGACCATGAGGACAGAGTGGTAATGAGAAGCTGTTTCTAGCAGCTGCACTCAGGCCATGTCTTCAGTTCCCAACTTCCTTTAAGAGAGGCAGCTTGCCTCTTTTCACAGGGTGCACACCATTTATTATATTTCCTTCATGGCTTCTTACCCTAATCTACCCCTGTGCATGTCTGCTTTTTTTAGTCTTTGTTCCAAGTTTTACATCAGTGAGGCGGTGCGCATACTTGACCTTTGTCAGTCTTTGGGTATACTCTAAAATGACTAATACTGGTGTTTAGATGAATTTATACTGCTCAAAATTAATCCCTTCTCCATTTTTGGCCCACTGGTGAATAGTACTTCCAAATAATCTTTCTGAACTGTGTTGACACAATGGGAGTGTTTCAAGGCTGCCTGAGGAGCACCTTCTACTTAACATCCCTGCTAATTGGAAATAAATCCCGAGTTTCAGTGTGAGTCAGCCAGCTTAATAGGAGCTGGGTGCAATTTCTCTACTAGGGCTGTGCAAACAGAAGCCAAGCAGGCTTTTTACCTTCGGCTAGGGTGTACCAGTCTAAATGTCAGAAATAGGTGAGGGTCTTAGGAATGGATGTATGTGAGGAGTGTCCAGATCTGATATATCCCCTTGCCCTTATCCAAGGAGACCAGCTGCTTGGTGACTGAACAGATCTTTCCTAGTGACTAGTAGGTGACTTTTGTCTTGCTTAGTACAAGGGGTGTGTCCTGCAATTTCTAACAGGGGCAAGATGAGCAGATATTGGGGAAAGTGAGAAGACTATGAAATTAATCTTTGGGCTTACCCCTCCTTTCAAGGTTGCCCTGCACCCCATGCTCAGCAGAGATCAGCCTCTGGCTGTGCCCAGGGTACTTTGTGATCCCCTATGTGTTAGCCATTTCAGACCCAGACCGTGCCTACTATTTCAGCCTTATACACTTCCCAGGAGTCAAAAGCAGTACGCTGAACCTATGATGGGAACCAGGGGCTTCCCGAAGAGTCCAGCAAACTCCCCCAAAGGAAATTTTTCTTAGTGTCCCCACCTCATCTTTATTCTCCCATCATCTGACCTTTAGTTCTTACTTTGGTTCTCAAACTGATCTCCTTTTGTACAATCATCTTTGAGATGTCTAATTTGCACATACATGTTCCGTGCTACTTCTGCCCACCATCTCTGCTTTCTCCCACCCCAATTTGCCCATGTTTGCAGGCTCCAGCCCCACTGCTGGCCTTGGGTAAGACTCTCCCTGGCTCCGTCCAGTCTACCAGCATACATCTGCTATCCCTTTGGAACTTTGTCTTTTAGCTATTAGTAGATTATAAGGGAATCTGATAAATGAATTCATGTTGATGTAACCATCACTGATAATTCAAAGCAATAATAATTTTAGATGGGCTGATATGTTTTTGTATCCTTCAAATGATATGGTCTTGGGAAATGTGTTCCTAGCTTGTCTTTCTGGTTAGTTCTGTGTCCATGGAGCTCCTTTCATCTGACTGTTGCATAGAGGGTCCATAATGTCATGAGACAGTAAACCCTTCACAGCGTCCATCATTAGAGGGGCAGAGAGTTGCCCATAAGAGGTTTTGTACATGTATATCTCAACCTACAAAAATGTATGCATGTGCATCAGTTCCATGAAGGAACTTCAGGGATGCACAACTGTAGATTTTAGCCTCCTGGCAAACAGAAACACCAGAGTGGAGGCTGCCTGGGAGGTCAGACACAGTTGATATAGGTGATCTCGATAAGCAGGTATCAGTGTGGTTGTGGCAAATTCAGGGAAGATCTTTTGTTGCCATTTTCCAATCTTGAAAAAGCGATAGTCTGTATTGCTATTTCAAAAGTTGCAAAGAAATTATGTCTAATAAAAATATTCAATCCTTTACTTCTCAGAAGCTAAACATGTCTTAGGGTTTTAGACAAGGGAAGATAGGGTATCAGAAATGCAGGCAAATTTCAAGAAGGAATGTGATAGTGGCTCTAGTCACGTGTTTTGTTGCCATACATATTTATAAATGTAGATTTCTACACAGACAACCATTTCAGCATTTTAAATTGGTGCTAGTTAGTCTTGGCTTATTAAGAGGATTCTTTGCCCTCAAAACTCATTTTAAACCCAAATTTCAAAAGCAAGACAGCAGAGAAATTTCAAATGTGGTGATTGTTTACTTGCCCTAATTTACTGTGCAGCATGTTGGCATATGGGGACTCCAGGGGCAAGAATTCTGGGGGAGGTCACAGCTAGGGAAGGAAAAAATCAAAAGCAGGAGCATAAAGTGATCAGAACATGGAAATCCTGCCAAGATACAGCTTAGTGTCTTAAAACTACAACAAATCAGTAGATTTTCCTAGTAATGAAAGGCATACTGTCTTTAAAGCATTCTGTCTTGTCTGGAATATTTACAGATCCTGAATTTGTATGTTCATTTGTGGGTTTACCATTCAAGAGTAGGTCCCTTAGCTGATGTGACTCCCCTTGTGTTCTCTGCATGTTTCCTGATCAGCAGTAGAATTGGCCAGTCAGGAAGAGGTCAAGGAGACTTCCCCCCTCTCCTGCCACCTCACTGTGTCATCCCTGAGCAAACTTAGGCAAGAACCTTACTTTTATCTAAAAATAAATTTGCATCAAAAGTCTGCCTAAAATCTAACGTTCTCAGTTACCACCTTCTACAATCAAGTAAAATTGACACATTTTATTTCATTGTTTAGGATAATTTCCTCATATCATGCTTTTGAGGAGATCAAAAACAAAGCATTAGGGGTATTACTAAGTGTTACACGGAACATGTTGTATGGTGGGCGCTGTGCTGGCACTATGGACCAATGGACATGATTTGCAGGAGGCCACCAAGAAGGATGATTAAAAACAAAGTTAAGGTCAAGACCAGATGACCATATGACCATATCTATCTATATCTATCTATCTATCTATCTACACACAATATACATATACATTTCATACATACATACAACATACATATGTATGTATGTTGTATGTATGTATGTAGAGGTTCCTGAAAACCCTTAGCCATTCCTGGTAAGGAAGATGGTTAACTGGTCTTGACCTTTACTTTGTTTTTAATCCTCCTTCTTGGTGGCCTCCTGCAATCATGTCCATTAGTCCATAGTGCCAGCACAGCGCCCACCATACAACATGTTTCAGGAGACAGTCAGTGACACTTAGTAACACCCCCTAATGCTTTGTTATTTGTGTGTGTGTGTGTGTGTGTATATTTATAGATGGAGCCCCTCTTGATACAACTTGATTTAAACATACATTACAAATTTTTGTGGATCCATGGAAGGTATAGTGATTTATGAAAGCAGTTGTATGATAATGGAGAGAGAAAAAGTGTTCACTCACTTCCTTAGTGAAGGCACTTCATAGGCACTTCAATGACTTCTTCATTGTCAGGTCATCTTTCTTGGAGTAAGGCGCAAACTCTGAGTCTGTGAATAATGTCCTGAAAAAAACCCTCCCTTAACATTTTTACAAACTACACCTTCATCTCTGCACTGAAGACATTGCAGCCACTGAGGACTACAACTTCCAGCATGCCATGAATCTGACTTCCTGAATGGTGGGTTGCTGGAAACTAGGGGTGGAGTTAACAACCATGTTTAGTTTATAACTGAACAAGTGCAGGCTCATGGTTTTCTTGATTTTTCACCTTTAATTTGCACCTTGGTACTACTAGAAAGAGACACATAGAGGAGACACTTGAACGGAGACACATAGAGGAAAGACATGTAGAGATACATGGAGAAGAAACTTGGAAAATAGACACATGAGGCCCCTGGTCTTTCGCAGAGACAATGGTAGCTCTTATTTTGGCTTCATATTGTATTAGGTGGATGATGTGACGTAGTTGCATTTTCTCTCACTCCTTTTGTGCCAGATCTTTGAGACCTTCTAGCCCTTTTTCTGTGGTTCCTTGGCAGAAGATACCTTACACATATGGTAATCTTTTGGACCTAAGTGGCCCTTTTTTAGACCAAGTCTGTTTGTCTGGGAATTTGCTCCTAAGAGACTGGTTAATTTTCCAAGTTTTCTGTCATTTGAAAATCCTTCCTCATCCCCTTCCTCCCCAGGCCCCTCTTCCTCCTTCTGTTTCTTCTTCTCTCTCTCACACCAATTCTAGCAAAAATATTTCACACTAACAATCTGCTACTTTTGCCTTTATACACAGGGAAAGGCATATTCCTTTTAGAGCATGGACTCAACAGTTTGGGGTCCCTGGGTGCCCTTCAGGTGCACACTAACAATTCCTGGCTAATGTCAAACTCATTTTGAGGAAGAGCAGCCACATGGGGGATGAGGGTGGTTAAGGGCCAGGGGGCTGAACATATATTTCACAGACTAAACCAATCCTTTGAGATACATGAGGTAATACAGCTGACATCAAGCAGAAATCCCTGATCTCTGTGGCAATGCAGAGTGCTGTGCTGGGTCCACATTTGGGGTAGGGCAATCTATTAACTGGAACCTACTCTGTGAACTACATACCTGTACAACTTTTCAAGCACTCAGCAATAGATGACCAAAGTCCATCTTCCTAAACCATTTTACATCATCACACAGTATTCATGCACATATATAATTGAGATGAATATTTCACAGGAGGATTCTTACCCTTATTACTTATAACATTCTCTTATTCTGTCCTATCTTGTCCTGTCCTGTCTGCCTTATCCAATTCTTCAAAAGCTGCCCTGGGACATAATCTCATGACATAAGGAACTTCTCCAAGTTTTACTGCTAGCCATTTTTCTGTCCAAATCTTGATTCCCTAGTGCCTCATTTTTTTCAGTCCTATCCCCACTAGGAAGGACTGGTTTCCTTATAAGTATTTTCTCTTACTGGTTCCCTTGTCTTTGAGCATCAGATCCAAGAGTAAGTCCTATCTGAACTGAACTGCCACACCCAGTGTTGGCACGCAGACCCCACCCACCTCAGCTCAGGTGCAGTGCCCCAGGCTCAGCTGTGTGGGAGGAGGGCTCTGACAGTGAGTGACACAGCTCCTGGGCTGAAGAACTGGGAGTCAGGTCCATACTTCCTGAGGCAGAGCAAGCCGACTTTGCCACCCTGAACATGAGGGCTCATTGTCTGGGTCTCTGGGGGGAGCTCAGTGACCAAGGTTAAAAAGGCACCTCTAAATGACCCTGCTGAACTGACCACCAGCACGTTCTGGGCCAGATTCGTTCCATTAATCAGTGTTTTCCTTCTGCTGCTGCCTGTCTGTCCTGGTTAGCTTTTAGAAGTGTTTTAATTACCAGCTGTACTGGTAAAAACTTTACTCATAATTTTTTAACTTACTATTCAGATACTTGTATGTAAAGTTACCGCAGAAGTACAGCTGTTACTCATATAACTCAGTTCAGATTTAGTGAATAGATCAGGGGCAACTTATCTCTCCGTGGAGGTTGGATGCCCTTTCCTAAACCCACCTAGAGGGTACTCATAAAGGCTGGTACTTCTTGTTTCTTTCCTTGTACTCAGGAAAAATGTAATACATTCCTTTTCTGAATATCTAAAACATTCCTTTCTGAGTTCCAGGGTTACCTCATACTAGAAACTAATAGATACTTTAATTCCAATGTATAGCTAGCTGTTTAGCTTTGACCATAGAGTTTTCTTTTTGGTGAACTCCTGAAATACCTACCCGTTTGTGTACACAGTCATAGATCTGCACTGTCTTGTTGTTGACAAAAAAAGTGAGAAAACACATTGTTTTGCAATGTAATTAGTTCTCTAGGACACAATATATCTATTTACACTTTCTGCCAGGTGAGGGTCTGTCTCATATAGGTGCCATTGACTCTGTATTACTGCTGGCTTGACAGATAGACTTGTCACCCTGGAGACATAATAGTGTCATATATGTGGTGTCAGAAATCAAAGCTTGTCTATGAACTGTGAAATGCTGAACACTACTTAAATTTCAAAGACTAAAAAAGACAACCCATGAATTAATGGAAAATTTTTCCAGGTAATAAGAGAATTACTCAAGAGATTGATGTAATTGTTCACATAGGAACTATAGATTGGACACAGGGCTCTACATTGGTCCTGTGCTAGATATCGAACCCTGGGAAACTGACAACCTTCCGAGTTAGTGTCTCCTTTTGCAAGGAAAAGGAATAGGATGAGAATCAGTGTTTCCAAACTGATTAGTAGGGTATGAAGTTGATTTCATGAATTAGGGCCAGCCTTTTGAAGAATAGATGAGATAAGATAGGATAGGATAGGATAGGATAGGATAGGATAGGATAAGCTGGAATGAAATAGAATAGAAACTGCTAGAGGAGATTATTTGTAGCAAGCATACAGATTGTCCTGTGAAACACTCATTTCAGTTATGTTTATGTATAAAGTTCCAAGTTAGGATACATAATATAATTCTTATTGTGGGTCCTGGTTCAGAAAATGGTTTTAAAAGATCTCTGAGCTAGGTAGACAATCCCAAGCTTCCTTTCAGTTTTGAGTTGAGTCTATGGTCAATGATAATTTAAGACCTGAAAATTACCTTTTCCTCAGTCATCATTATATATATATACATATATATATGATCATATATATATATATATATATATATATATATGATCAAGATAGCATTTTTGTTCTCAAAGATGCATGGTGATGTACGTAGTGGTATATATTTTTGGAAGCAAGCTTAGTGTTGAATTGAGTGTCTTATAGGATACCCTAAGAAATAGGATGTTGTTGTGAAGGCCTGCAAGCAAGAATTTTGTTCTCGTGACTGTGTCCTTGGAACATATTTTCCACTTCTGGATTCAAATGGTCATATTTATTTTGCAATTGAATTTGAAGGTTTAGTTCCCATGTGTGGCCAGAATAGCACCAACAAAGAAAATTTGTATTCAAAAGTGCTTATGAATAAATCATTGTGCCCATGTTGGGAGGGAGGGTTACATACACTGAAATTTGGAGGGAAATACTTATAGTGTTCCCTGTACCCATTCATGTTTCAAAAAAACAATGGTTTTGACTTGCTCCTAGGACTTGACAGAGGCCTGCTTTCATGGACCTTACATTCCAGCAGGTGAGAGATAGACAATAGTAAATAATGAAAGGAAACAGCATGAGGTGGTAAGAGCACTGTAAAGAAAGGAATTAGAATGTGGTGAAAAGGTGCCTGCTTTAGTGTGGGATCAACACAAGCTTCTCTGATTGGTTAACCTAGCAGCTGAGATCTGAAAAGCAAGAACATGACAAGCAGGGAAAATGAGTTAATATTTGTTGTTTAGTTTTCGCCACAAATCTCTTGGTATATTGGTGTTGATTCGATAAATCAAACAAATAAATTTGGTGGAAGAGCACTAATAGGCCAAGGGAAAAGTGAGTTAAAGTTCTAAAGCAGGACTATGCTTGGCAAATTCAAAGGAAAGGAAGATTTGGGGGCTGGGGCATCCTGGCCAAGAGGAAGTGCCTGAGGGTGGTTGGGAAACAGGACAAGTTCATGTGCTATAGGACTATGCAAACTGGGGTGGAAGAGATAGGACATCTTTGCAGAATAAAGCCAGGGAGGGGCATGAGAAAATAACTGTTAAGGAGATGACTCTAGCTGCTGGGTGGAGAAAGGATTATGGAGAAACCAAGCTGGAGCAAGGAGATTATTTGACCTGTGTTGCCATTCACTCAGCAGTAGAAGAAGTGCTGGCAGAGACAGGATGGTACCTGCTCTGGACTCAAGGCAATTAGAAGGCAAACACCCCTTGAGCCTCCCAGGTGGCCCAGGGTTAAAGTCTCAGTTCTATCAAGCTATCACGCCAGCCACTGAGGCATGAATTCCCTCCCCAGCCAGCAAGGGAGCTAACCCACATGGCACAGCAGACCTCTCTTGCCTCAAGCCCACTGCTCCCTAGTTCTTGTATGCATAAATGAATTTAAAAAATCTAAAAAAAGAAGACATGCCCCTTTCTTGGCCAAGTGAAGGGAGGGGAGTTTGTGTCCTGCAGTTACCCTTTGGATTCTTGTCTTTAACTTCCATAGTGTTCCATTTTGGAAGGGAAAACCAAAGCCCATTACCTTGCGAAAATTCAAACCGCCTAGTCTAGGAACACCAAACAACACCTTTGAGGGAAACTTGAGAATGTGGTGTGCACCAGCCTCTTAGCAGAGGCAATGGCCACATTTCTATAGCAGGAAATGTTAGCGTTGGAGCATGGTTGCTGCAGTCAGGTAGGCGCCCACAGCAGACCTGCAGTGACTATTCATCGAGGCACAGCTGCCAATGGTCTACATAGCTGCTGATGGAGCCTGCACAGGTAACCTCTAAGATCAAAGCAGTCACTTGTACTTAAAATTCTTGCTTTGGTGCCATTTCCAAGATGCTTCTGAATGCTGTTAACTTCAAAGAATCTACTTCCCCTATTTGAAAAATGGGTATTTTAATGTCTGCCAAGTCACAATTTTGTGAGGCATGATAATGTACAGAATGTTCTGGAGATTTCCAGAAGAAAGATCTCTAAGGACCAGACTTACTGAAGTCATGTAGGCCACCGCCAGAAACCCACAGATAAAGGCTATTATCAAAAAAGAAATAGAGATGTTCTTTGTCAGGACACGCCCCTTATCATTCAGCTTTGTTCCAGCTGGGTTGCTGTTAGAGACTGGGGGTGGGGGAGACCCCAAGTATTCTTGATATGGTGAAGGACAGCAGTGCTGTGAATATATAGGCACATTTCTCTCCAGAAAGGAGGTGATAAGAGGGTCAAACAGAAAGTTCTAAACTCGGAAACACCAGGAGCCTGCACCTGCTGCGAATGGGCAATCTAGCCCTTTCCAGTTTTGCAGATGACTTAAGGGAAGATCCTGTCACAAACAAAAATCTAACAAAGCCATCCTGCAATAAAGG